>NC_072738.1:48779949-49046270 GCF_026930045.1 Uloborus diversus | reverse complement strand
ATTTAACGTTTTGAGGCTGCCTTGTCTATTGGGAAACCATGTGTTAAACATTTATCATTCGTATTTTTAACTCCTATGGGGCCCCTCTAAGTTGCGATACGGGAAATTCGCTTCAGCATAAAAGAGGGTTGTACAATGTAGAAAAGCATCTAAAGAACCTTTGTGTAAGGAGATGGGAGTACTTGAGTCAAATAGATCAAGATGTGGTAAGCTGATTGAAATAGCCTTATTTGTAAATTGCCCGTAGAGCTTATGGAGACGTGAACAATGCCTTAAGTATCTTCTCATTAGATGAAGGCATATGAGCATGCCCATATTTTATCCTGCTGTACATTGAGAACTTCCTCTCCCAATAATTTAAGTTCAGAGCGCTATCATAGGCAATTGTGCCTAGGGTTATGTGGTTAAACATTTGGGTATGTTGAGTGCTTTATTTATAGCCTGCATCTTTAAACTAGGAGCATTCAAGGATATGTTTCTTGCACCATCTCTATGGAAACAGTGCCACTTGTTTTTATACACTTAAGCTAGGGGCATTTCTTTCCAGTTCTAGTTCTTTTTGCTTCTCTTACAATTTTATCTTCACTTCCCCGTTATTTCACTATTTTACCATGAGTCCGGTATAAAATAGTTTGTTTTTGCTAGACCTGTGATCATGAGTAGACCTGACGTCAGGTTACAGGCAAAAAAGATAGTCAACAATGTATAAAATTCATGAGCCCAGAATTTACTTTATTGGGACAGCAGCTTAAAATTTTAAAAATTGCTATGATACAGCAAATTAGCATGGCATTAAAAGTGCAGAATTTTATAGCTCAAATTTTCCAAATCAAATACAGTTTTGTAAGTAGACTAGCTTTTGCAAATAGCTATTGATACACTATATTTGTTTAATCATCGCAGATAAATTCTTTTTAAGAAATGAAAGTTGAGAAAGGAGAGTGGTTAATTTGCACCATAAATGAGTCACTTGTGGATAATCGAAACTTTACTGCATAGTGTATTTATACTCTCATATGACAAAATAAACAAATAAATAAATAGTAATAATAAAGTATAAATAATAGTAATAAGAGAATGTATCTCATATTTCTGAAATAAATAAGTTTATTGCAAGAATTACATAAATGGATGAAAAAATCTGATATTTAGTTTGAAACATGGATTTATGATACAATTTTTCTTCATACACAAGTCGCTAAAGTATGAATCACTCCGTTATAAAACTCCAACCATCAGAACTTGATTTAGTTTCTTCATTCTCTGGTCCTATTACCGCAGTTCCAAAAGTCTTATCTTGTTTAAGATAGCTGTAAAATATTTTAGGAAATTTTTAATAAAATTAGTTCTAATACCTCAATAAGAAAGTACCAAATACTGTTAAAATATCAAGAATTATTAATACTAAAATCAGCAAAGAATTACTGTATTACTTCGCATTATCTGGCATGCCGGAAAAAAGCAAAATTGACCAGCAAGCCGGAAAATTCGAATTTTCCTGCAGGCCGGATGATGCGAGGTTTATTTTTCAACAAAGCAAAAGTAAATTTCCATATTCAGTTCGAATCAGAAAGCAAACCACTATAAGAGGGGGAAAAAAATAAATACCAAAAGTAACCTTTATTTTAAAAAAAAAAAGTGTATTGCATATAATATGTGCTGGTTATTTATGGTAGGTCATTATTAATGGATTTAATTATATGCCAATAAAGTAATCCATTCAGAAGCAATCACTGTTACTGCGATTTGTTGAGATTTTTTTTTTAAATAAATTATTTTAGGTTCATTTTAGAGAGGTGAGTTTAATTTTTATTTATTGAAAAGCTGTGGTAAATTCTTTAGCACTGGTTTAGGGACGGTAACTTACTGCTTAAATGTTTGCTTACTTAATTTTAATTTAATTTTTATATAACTATTCGTTATTAAACAATAGTTTTCTTGTTAAAATAACAAATGACACAACAGTTTAATTTTGTAAATATTTTTACAAAATTAAACTGTTTATTAATACTAATAGGATATGTATAGAACTTATATTCATTTTTAAGTTGAACATATATTTTTTATAGAATGATTTTTTCCCCCAAACCTCGATTTTTCTGGTATGCCGGAAAGGGCCAGGCAAGTGTTATTGAAAATCTGGTCACCCTCAAATTTTGTGGCATGCCGGACAATGTGGGGTAATACAGTATGAAGTAAAATAATCATTGTTGCGCATAAAAATAAATCTTGAAAGCAACTTTATAGAAGTACAAAATTCAAAAATATTGCAGGCACATGTTTTAAGTAGTAATGTTCCGGATATCCGTATCCGTATCTGCGGATATCCGAGAGAAAATAAAGATCTGTATCTGTATCCGTTACTTTTTTGACGGATCTTAAACGGATCATTTCTATTCTAAAATTTTTTAAATATTTGAATAAAAGACTCTTAAATATCGATTTAATTAGGTTTTATTCCCTATTTAAATTATAAGGTATCATTGCAAAAGCCAATTTTAACCCCCCCCCCCTGCAAAAAGGAAGGAAAAATAAGTTTTAAAAGTGTGTATCAGTGTGTCTTTTTGTGGCATCGTAGCTCCTAAACAGATGAACCGATTTTGATAGTTCATTTTTTGTTCAAAAGGTGACTTGATTGAAAGTGTTCTTACCTTGGCCTCCTTTTTGTAGAACTTTAATTACCGGAGATATTAATTAAAAACCGATTTAACGCTTTTCACAATTATGATAGTAAAAATTTACCAATACGTTAAAAATGTTGCCCTAATTTTCTGCATTTGATATTTATTTGAAATTTCCAACTTATATACAGAAGGAGCTATAATCTTGTTAAGTCAATTTTAAATGCAATTCTAAGCCTTTATATGCGTGATTGGTAGCGATTTCACAGTCGGAGAAAAAGCTCAATGATTTAAAATTTTTACCTACTGTCAGTTCATATTTGTTAACAAATGTGTGTTCTGACTCGTAAAATTCATCTTAATATTTTGTCGGCTCTCTGGGACATGTTTTGTTTTTTTTAATTTTTAATTTAATATTAGTTTTTGTTATTGAGTTGGGGTTTCTGTTATTCTTCAGTTTTGTTTTTCTCGGCATCCTTTAAAAAAAGTGAGACTAAATTGTCTATTTACTGTTTGTAAAGGTGTTCCCGGCACTGTATTTTGTCGGTCGGAGAAGTTCGGTGGAATGAGTCAGCGCTGCATTTATGCTGGAATAAAATGGAAAAAATTATTTCTAGCCTGTCCAGTAGCAGCTTTACACTCTTGCTCCTGTATCCTACATCTACCAAGTAAGCTAGAAATAATTTTTCACATTCCGTCTTAGCATTAAGGCAGCGCTGACCCATCCCTTCAAACTCTCCCTCAATTTTAACGGAGATTTCTTTAAAGAGTAAATCATAGTTTTGATTATATTTTTGCCACAGTTTACATTTTTTGAAGAAACTGGTATTGTTCTGACGGGAATACCTTCCGAAACAAATTTTACACTTGGATAGTTGAACTGGGTAAAAAAAATTTTGAGATCCGTATCCGTATCCACGGGTCTTCACACGTATGATGTGGATCCGTATCCGTATCTGCGGATCTACTTTTTTAACGATCCGGCACATCACTAGTTTTAAGTATCAAACAATCTCTTTTTTAATACAGAAAAGCCTCTGAGTTTTTGTTGGTATCTGACAGCAGGGCATATTTTAAGGAAATTTGACTGTGTGGGCAACTCCAACTTCTTTGGAAGGGGGGGGGGGGTAGTAAATGTGCAGTTTATGTTAGTTGAATAATCGTCAAAAAAGAGTTGGGGTGTGAAAATTGGAATTAGGGAAATTATTGCTAATGGTCATTTTTGTTCGATAGGAAAAGAGTGTAAAGAACATAAACGCTGTGACTCAGCGTTTAAAATAGTTCAAACAGTCACTGAATTTTTAAATTTTTTAAAATTTCATTCATTATATTCACAATGCAACCATTCATTTTCATTTTAATACAACCAAATTCAAATAACATTGTCTCTTTTTCAAAAAAAGATTTATTATAAAACCTCTCTTTGTAAAGTTCAGCTTCTGGTTTTCCTTCTCTTCAGTTTTTAATTTGCAGAAATTTTATGACGGATGGCCGCGGGTTGAAATAGATCGTCCCACAGCCATTTAGAGCAATATTCAATCTTTTGTTTATTGTTTCAATTGTCGTTCCGGCACGATGGTCCGATTTGACTATATTATAACTGGAAACTACCCGCTCCACCTGCATGGAATGAGGAGTTTCCACAATAGGTGTTACAAGCAACTTTTTGAGTGGCACTTTGGATACGACGAACATTTTCTTTAGTCTTGTGGAAGTGCAAGAACCAATGTCCGAATTTGCTGGGAGAGTTGGAATTTGATCAATGAGTGGCCAGCTTTCACATACCAAATCCGCAAATTCAGAAACTTCATTCGGAAACAGTTTGGAAAGTAAATTTTCTCCGACGGAGATTATTTCTGCCGCTAATCCTGCAACGCAATTTAAGGCTTTGGCAATTTTTAAAGTTTCAGTCTGTTTGTCATTAACTCTATCATTAAGAAGATTTATTGATGATAGGACAATTTCTTGTTTTATTGATTCAAAACGCCTTGAAAATGTTGAGACATTTAGAATTAACTTTCTACCAACGTTTACTGGGGTGGTATGCAGGTATGCAATTTTATTTGACTGTGTGGGCAATTGCCCAAAAAAATCCCATTAAACTATGCCCTGTCTGACAGTAGCCTCATTTTGGGGGTTAGGGTCCCACAAATGTAACTCAAACTGAGAGTGGGGGTAGTTTCGTATGTGTGACCCTAAGCCCCCGATTTGTGACTGTTATTTAGTAAAAATCCCTTTTGATCTGTATATCAGTTAAAATCTGTGAATTTTTTTTGCAAACTTAGCACATTTTTTAAATAAAAACTTTAATACCTATTGAAGAACTATCCCTATTCTTCTAACCTTAAAATATGTGAATGAAATAGTTTTGCGATTTTGTGCTTACAGAAACATGATAATGTTTCTGTCAATCATTTTCACCAAAGAACTACAGGTAAGATTAGAATTAAATTAATGTTTTTGTTTTTTTAAATCTATTTACACACAATCACATCTTATAATGACAGTGGAGTTATGATCGTGGTAGGGGAAAGGGGGATATCAGTAGATCTGAACATAAAATTTATCGAAATATTATACCGGTAATACCTTTTGATATTATAGCCAACAACCTTAGAAAATAACTCAATATGGATAATTATTTTTTTAAAATGATAATTTGATAATCAAAAATTGCAAAAGAAAAAAAAAACACCTGAAATTACTAGTGATACTTTTACAAACCAACAAGTATATTTTCTGTACTGAATATGTACTCCAAAAGTTCCCTACACATTGTGTTTATCCTGCAATAAAAAAAATAATAAAAAACTGTCGATATATATATATAAACAGCATACTTTTTACAAGTAGTAATTATATCTTCTTTGGTACAGTCAAAGATGTTTTCTCTTAACTGCTGCTTCATTTCATAAGATATTTTCTCCCTGAAAAAAAGCTGTCCCTTTGATCCTGGAGGTACCGGCGCATCAATCTAATTGAGGTAAAAGAATAAACACTTTTAAAAATTTCCATTGTTCAAATTGCATTTAACTTATTCTTTCAAACAGAATAAGATTTTTTGTCATTTTAAATTCAGCTTTTAAATATAAGAAGCATACAATATCTGGGGATTAGAACAGGCAGTTTTTTGAGGCAAGATGAGCAGTCAAGGGCACATCCAGCTCCAATTAGAAGAGACCAGATCTGTCATTTGGGCAACAAGAAGAGGGGATTCTGTTGTCTTTCCCCAGAAAATGCACGAAGTACGTACCATTTGGTGCCATGTCACATGCAGAAGTGTTCATAATTTTTGATACAGGTTAAATACATATATTAACATTTCCGACATTTATTTTATGCACTGCGAAAGCACTTTGTTTAGCAAGCTGCAATTTTCGCGAAAAGAAAGATATCCTTAATTTCCAATGCTGAAAATTTAATGAATTTTATATGAACAAAACAAGAAGTTTAAACATAACCACACTCGGCAACAGAATTTTCCTCAGCAGTCTGTGATGCAACATTAAAAATACAAAAAAAGTTTGTGAGATAATCCAACATTACATTAATAGTAAATTCTAAATTGGCTCTGAGAAATACTTAAAAATAATTTGCTAAATTTAAAAATTACAAGTATGTGTTAAACTGTGGATTATATGCCAGAAACAAATCTTCATTCTCTGAAGTTAAAGATTTTGTTTTCCTTAAACAATTTAGGTTTTTTTCTCCCCCAACTAAGTAGTAGTTTGCAACTTGTTCAAAAATCTGAGATTTAAGTCACAGTTTCTGCAACAAGGTATACATAGTTGAAATATTTCGCGAGGCTGACAATTTGAAGGTCATACCTATTTAACTACCATTTAAGGAAAAAATGGGGAAAAAAAGCGACCAAACATATGTATAAAAAGGAAACTAATACACAAGTTCATAATAGGGGCACTTCAAACAAACAAATGCCACTGACTTCATTTGTTAGTCTATTTCTTTCATTTGTTTTAACGCAAATTAATGCTCATAAAAAATGTTTTGGAAATCTTTTAAAACTAAGACATTACTAGATTTTTCATGCCCCTAAAAGTGTCAGGCAGTCTGTTCTGTTCTAAGCACTCAAACCTTCTTTTTCTTGGCTGCTCTTTTTATTATTATTCATATGACTTTATTTGGTGCTTCGAGCTAGTCTATAAACTACTAAATCCCCTTTAGCTCTGAACCCCTTGTTTATTACAAAGCACTTTGGGCTTTTATTGCATAAGGCATTCAGAGAAAAATGAATCAATTCATTCATAGAATTTATCCACTGCTCTGAACACCTCAAATGTAGTTTACATTGTGGAAAAGCCATGAACTTTTCCAGTTTAAAAAACTTTTATTTTCCCTCCCAAAATATTGCATTTTTTCCTCTTTTATTGCTACATCAAATAAATCAAGTATTAAATTTGAATCTTTGCTTAATAGCCCCAGAAAAAGATAAAACTTAAAAAATATAAGTTATTAAATTATTTTGTTTGATATTTTTGGAATTATATTCCTGTTAGATAATGTATTCATATTATGAGTGCTAGATGTTTTATAAAGTTTTAAATCAACATCATTTTGTAAAAGATGCAAATTGAGTCAGCTTTATTCATTAGTATACCTCACTAAAAACCCCAAGCTTGGCTTCATTAAAGTCTTGGTCAGAGAAATGTCCATGCTGTAACCATTCAACTCCAGCAGCAAAACTATTCAAAGTTTTTGAAACATTTGGATCCCTATGTTTAATGAAAGTAAAAGGGATGTCATATACATTTACATCAAACAAATGAATAGATTAATACAGAAATTAGCACAATTTACAGAAATGTAAAACTATATTTGTGGCAACCAAACCTGGAAGCATTGTGAAGGCTATGAAGATCCTAATAACAACCTTTCGACCCTGCCAGATTCAATTTGCGAAAACTTTACTTACATTTCAAAACCATTCTAATTCTAAACAAGACCACTTTACATAAATTTTTAAAAATTTCAAACATATTTAGTAAAAATCATGGATTAATATTTTCTACAAAATAAGTGCATTGTGACATGCTCCTTTCCACTTGTCCGTACTGCTGGGCGACCTTGCTAGGTCACCAAGATTGACAGTCAGCGCCATCCAGTCTGTGTAGTGAATAGGCTAGGACACAGTTAGGTCCTTTGGCAGCGTCACACCTTTTGAAGGTCAATATTCACGGTCACGTGTGACTTTTGTCGTGATGTCGAGTGCAGTGGGCTGGTGTAGACTTTTTGGTGCCTGTGGTCAAGCAAATCAAATCTCTTCCTGACTTAGCTACGATTGCAGCGCCAAGAAGTTCACCAATTAAAAAAAATTAAAATTGGTAAGGGGACGCCTCTTGGTAGGTTCGGTGCCAAGAAGATTTTTTGGTGGATCGAAGAGATGACGTCATGACTCCGTGGTAAGGAGTCAGGGAGAAATACCTGTGATCTGGCGTACCTGGTGTACGGGGCAACTTTTTAAAAGAGTTGGGAACTGTGTTCCAGAGGCACGACTCTGTTGTCGTGCCGCTTCAGCTGTAAAGTGTCAACTGTATACCATTTCTTAAAGTCCTCCGTTTGAGGCCTAAAGGTTATTGAGAAAGCACATATGTTTGTTTTCTTGAAGAAGACTGTAAATAGTGTATATACTTGGGTATGCATATAACCCAGAAAGTATAAATAAGTTTTTAGTCCTAGAAAACTTGTTACTGGGCGACGCGTAACACAATCAACAAACCACACCACTACGCCACAGCATATTTCTAGGTAGTGATAGAACAAGATGAAACTAAAATGAAAGTAATCTGAAATTTCTCAGCCATTAATGAGTTTCAAGTTTTACTTTCATGTTTGACTCATTCAATCTGTAACATTTTTATTACATAAATGATACAACTACGGACAAAAGGGGAGGGGCAAGGGGGTCATGGCTTCCCTTTTACCATCGACAACTATATCCGTTCACATTGTGTTCAAACACTTAATGAATAAAATGTAAATGAATCCAGCAGTCTTTTCAATTATTTTATTATTTTTGGAAGTAAATATTAGAAATGCTACTTCTTTTCATTGTTTATGAGAATAATTTGTGACGTTTATGCCTTATTTCGGCCCGACTTGGCCCCCTATCCCCTTAATATCATTGAAGTTAGTCTAATATTTGCTTTATGAAACTTCAATTCCGAATTTTTTTCGGGTAGGGAGGTTCAAACCACCTTCTTTTCGTTATTGTCCTCAAAAGTGGCCTAAACTTGTGTTTAAAGACTTTAATCCTGAAAAATTGCCAGTGCAAGGTCCCTTGTATCTGTCCTCGTCTTCAGCATAAGGGGGGTGGGTGGCGGACACCCCCCTAAAATGCAAGTCTGTATCCGGTATCCGCCAATAAAATGGCAACCAAAATAGCTAATTGCAGGTATGGCTTCCCAGAGCTTCAAGTGGCTGAAGGGAAATCCAAAACACTGTTGCTTATAGAGCTCATAGACTTTCTATATAATATAACAGCAACAGCTGCCTTTTTTTTTTTTTTTACAACAAATGCAAACATGATTTTCTCTGTTTGTGGAGAAGGGGTGTAAAAATAACCAAAATTTACAGCACTGTTATGTTCTGATCCCAGAAAAAAATTATGTTGTTTGTCAATTTTTTGTATAGGACTTGTTTTTGATGGAAAGTTTAAAAAAAAAAAAACTGAATTTTGGTCTAATATGATAATAGCAAAAGTTTGTCTAAAGCAGTTTTCATAAAAAAGTTTACATATAATTTCTTTTTACCACAAGTATTTTGATCCACTTTAACAAGGTTTGATCATACACGTACAATATATAAATGCATATGTGTGTACATAGTTGGCCATAGACAAGGGTGACTTGTGCAACTTTATCACGCATTAAGCCTCTTAAGTTTTCTTAGAGCTTAAGCATAAAAGAAACTTTTTTTGTTACACCTGAGGTAAAAAATAACACAGAAAATTTACTCCATTAGTTGGTTTTAGTATTAACTTGCTCTAGAGCAGGTCTTAAAGGCTTGCACAGTTGGTTTTACTCATAGGGATTATTAATTTAATAACCTCATATTGCCCATATAATGATGAAGTTGAGACAATAAAGCCATCAAAATATTCTGTAGCTTGCTGATGAACAACACACATGAGGGTTCTTGCAGAAACTTGTTAATGAGGTGATAAAATTTACATTTAAGTATAAGAGAACAATTCTGCTCACCACATGGAAGTAATGAAATTTCTGAAACTGAGAAGTTTAATGTAATGATCTCACTCTGTGCTTTGTGATTTATTTCATTAATAAAAGATAAATATACAATACCTGTATGAATAGAAATTAAATTGCCCTCCTTTTGTTAAAGATGCTCCTCCACCATAAGCACCACCTTTCTCTCTAAATTAAAATAAAATTTTATTTAGGACATCACAACAATACTTTCTTGTGTAATATAGATTATGTGGAAGTGATATCGGTAAATTGCATTACAACAAACTTAAAGGGATCACAAATTTTATTTTCAGCAGGGGTTTCATTGTAATGGAATTCAAGCAATGGAATGGCAACTAAAATGGGACTGAGTATTTATTTTAGTGAAAGAGATATTTGTTTTTCTTTTCTTTTTTTCTTTTTGGCATTTCCTATAAGGAAATTTTACTATACTAGAGATTGATCTCCCAGAGATAGAATAGTTAAGCAGAGGGAGGGTGAGGGGTGGGAGAGATACATTTTCCTTCAGAGTCAAAGTAAAAAGGTGACTAACAAAAATTTGTACACCTGGATTGTAACAATGCTCCCTATTTTCATGTTTTGAGGATAATAACCATAAGTTTCAATAACTAAATTATCGACTCAAAATTTTTTTAATTAAAAAAAAAATTGAACTTTGACATCTTGAATTCAATTTATGTTTTTCGCAATCACGATCGTTTGTGTGTATGTAGGCGTGTGTGTTTGTGTGTGTAGGGGGGGGGGAATGTTTGTTTGTGTGTGAGGGTATGGGTATGTGTGTTTGTGTGGGGGGTATGTGTATGTGAGGATAGTTGTGTGTATGTGTATGTGTGTGTTTGTGTGTCTGTATGTATGCATGTGTGTATGTGTTTGTGTGTGCAGGTGTATGTGCAAGCGTATGTGTGTGTAGGTGTATGTGTAAGTGTAGGCAAGTAAGTGACGCAATCTGGAGACGGCTTTCACTAGAGGAGCAGCATCGTGAGGCGGTCGGCCGACAGAATGCTGCAGAGGGAGGTGGTGGGAAAATAAGATCATACGACATCAAAACAGTCAAGTGAGAACAATAAGCAATCGTGATTGCTCAAAAAAAAAAAAATCTTCTGGGGGGGGGGGGGGGGGCTACAGTGGAGCAAGTGGAAATAGATAGGAGGGAAATTTATGAAAATGCTAAAGAGAGTTGAGAATTGCCAGCTGTTCTCAACCATTCAAAATTTACTGAGGGGGGGGGGGGGGTCAATCACTATTATTATAAAGAGGTAAATGCATCTGCAAATGACATTCAACAATTTTCTTTTGAAACACTCTTTTCTTAATTCAACTATTTTCTTTTAAGACCATGATGATTCATTTCTGTTTCAGAAGCATTTTGTTCTTAGATTCACAATGTTAACACTGGTCCTTGAAATTCTGGATTTCTCAAGAGTTTATTTCACAGTTCATCGTGAAAAATTGTCAATTCCAAAAAGCAATCTACGAGGCTGATTTTCAGCCCATTTTCTGAGCATAAAATATGATACAAATGCAGCATGTTTTCAGTAGAAATATTGAAATAGAGCACAGTAAGAAAAAAAAAAAACACTGAAAGAACCAATGGAGTCAGCAATTTATGCAATGAGCTAACAAAAAAATTAATACTAACACATTTTTTGTTTAAACTTTTCCACTCCTTTTTCAATTTGAGGTAAATGTAAAATTATTTATTAATTTAAGCAACAAGCTAAAAGAAAAAAAAGGGAAAGAAAAAGAATCATATCTATTTACTTTAAGAACTATACATTGTTACATTCTAGTTTTAAAAAGTTTAAAGACTCAAATCAGCTAGAGCTTAAAAATTAGGAGGGTGCATGAAATTTGGCAGACTCGAACTTGTTTCTATGGCTGCAATATGGACATGACATGCAATTCTCATACAAGTGAGAATTCTTTATCTCAACTGAAAAAACTTACAGAAATGCTAACTAGTCAGCTCTCCCTAAGCTTCTAGTTAGCTTTAAAGACTTTCTCTATTTAAAGACAACTTTTCATGGTCCCAGATACTAAACTGTAGTTTTAAAACTATTTTATTTAAGGAAACATTCTACTTAAGAACTATTTTTTGTGGTCCCTTGAAAGTTGTTAAAATAGAGAGCAAACTGTAGCAAATTGGGTCATCTAAAAAAAGAGAACATTTCAATTTAAAAGAAAAAAAATCCTATGACTAAAATTTTTTTAATATCATTCTTTATCTCTGTTTATTTTTCAGAAGATTTTTTAAAATTCACTGAGAGCCATAACACTTCTAAGGATTAATTATATTTGAAAAACAACATATGATGAGATAAATGCATTTACGGTAGCAATATGGAAGTTTTTTGTTTGCTATATTTTAACAGAGCTTTATTTATACTAGAAGAGAATATTTATTTCATCCATAAAGATTCTGCATGAGCTAGCAGCCATTTACCTACATTCTTAACAACTATGAATCTATCAGTCAGCTCAAACAAAGATCTGCTACATACTTAATTATCTGTTCAACTAATATTTCATAACCTAAAATTTAAAATAATAATTTAAGAATGTACAAATAAAATTTTAGAAAAGCAATATACCTTATTTCACGGTGAAGAAACTTTGCTGATACCATTTTAGCAGCTACTTTCAAACTAAAATAAAGAGGAAATTCTGTAACTATCAAGCAACTAAAGAGCTTTAATTAATTTTAAAGGAATTATTGTCTTTTCATCTCTCCAAGATAACTATTCTGTAAGATTATCAAAGAAAAAACAGAGCACAATCAATAATAGAATTAAATTTCAAAACAGTAAGCATATGCAGATTTTAAAATTTCAACTAGGGAAATAAGGCGATTTTTCTGCACATTTAATGCAGTACAGTTCAAGAACTGTGTTTTAAATTTTCATAGTATTTCTGACAATGTAAATTTTCAGTTTCAAATACACACACAAAATAAATAAAAACCATAAAATCTTTACTAATAATAAAGCTGAAAGTCTTTCTGTCTGTATTTCTGTCCGGATCTCTGTGACGCGCCTAGACTGTTCGGCCAATTTTCATGAGATTTGGCACAAAATTAGTTTGCAGCATGGAGGTGTGCACCTCGAAGCAATTTTTCGAAAATCTGATTTTGTTCTTTTTCTATTCCAATTTTAAGAACATTTTCCCCAGCAAAATTATCATAAGATGGACGAGTAAATTACCAAGTTGTCATAACGTGGAACCTTAACATGGACAAGCCAATTGGCGAGAAATTTATCAACCATTATTTGTAAATATACAGGCGAAGCAAAAGATCTCTTAATTTTCTACTATGGGCAAAGTTGTGCAGGTGCCACTAGTGAATAAATAAAATAAAATAAATAAAAATAAATGAATAATTAAACATAAATAAATGTAATCAGAATGAAGTCGACTACATGAATGTGAGAAAAGAATGAAAAGTAACACCCCTTTATAAAAACTATTTTTATGCTAATAAGCACTAATAACCTTGCAAAGAATTTTTTTTTTTGTAATGAAGATCTTTTGCAAGTAGTCTATTATTCTTACCCCATTCAACTGAAAGGCTTTACATTAATGACATGATTGCAAATCAATGCAGCGTCAACCAACATCAAATTTTATAATTAAAAAAAATCATCAAACATTGCAACACTTTACAGCAAGTGATAAAAGAAAATGTGAAAGATCATTAATTGGTACAACAAATAAACAACTTTCAAAATAGGAAAATTTTAAGTTTTAACGCTGATTGGTTAAACAGAAAAAGTGATACACATATTGTCGCCTCAGAGCAATAATAAGACATCTAATTTCAGGAATAACAGAAAGATGTCCTACAAATAAATAATGTCCGTCCTCGCTTTGAGATAACGATATGTAGAAAAAAATGAAAACAATTCTTTTCAACATTAGTGTGATTTTTTTAAGGCTTTTTCTTCTCTTTGTTTTGATTAATGACATTTGAGGTCTCAAAGATTTATTATATATTACAGTATGAAATGCTTAGTCAAAATAATAGTTTTTTAGTTTGATTTATTTTACACATGACAGAAGATTGAAAAACTAAGTTTTCTTCTGCCAAGCATTCAAAAAATCATTACAATTTACATCCTTATGTAGAGAAACCTAAGCTCTATGCTCCTTCCCACCTATTGTTCTAATAGAGAGCGCTGCAAGCGCTTATTGAATTAAGTAAGTAGATTATGGAAAAATTTAGTGGCAACACTGAGAGAGTTTTAAAGATGGAATAGAATTCGGAACACGAGCACAAGCTCAGTGGAAGCGAGTAATTTGCTGTTTAGAATAAATGGTTCGGTTTTCATCACCAATATGTAAATATATACATAGCCTTCAATAAAAATGTTAAGTTTTCTTAGAGTCGTAATAAATCTGAATCTATCACTAAACCACCAAATTGACAAGAACTCACTTTTCCGAACACCTTAAGTGTCTAAATGAGGATCATTTATTAATTGTCAAGAGTAAGAAAAGCAACATACACACACAAACTGAAAAGCTTCTTGGTCCTAATTCACGAAAATTTTCCTAAAGAAGGGATACATTTTAAATTTTACTTAAAACTTTTTTTAAGGGCGGAAGGATAAAGCAGAGGCCCACATGGCCACCATTAATGTTTATTTTGCAAGAGTTTTTGTTACCCTTTAGTTTTCAGACACATTTGTTGATTTAGATTAAAAACATTTTCAAAGAAAATGAGTTCATTAAATTCTTACTTGGCATATTCTGTGCTGTTATATGGAATAGTTGAAACACTCTGTCCAATATAATTAACTGAGAGTGGAAGAACGAAGTGACATTTTGGTGAGTCACATGCTTGAAATGCGACCTAAGTTGGGGAAAAAAAAATGAAAATAATAAATTGTTTGAGGATGTCCATTAATGATTCTTACCACCAAAAAGTTATCAGTTATAATCAATAAGGATTACAAATAAAAAATTTAATACATGTACAATAAGCAGTGGTGCCCCCCTCTCTATTGCAGAAAACCCCCCTCCAAATGAGAAAAATACCCCTCAACAACCTCCCTAAAAATTTCAATGATGCAGTCTGTGCCATGACATCCCCCCCCCCCCAGGTGGGCACCCCTGCAGTAAAATACTGATGTAATGGGCACCATATAAAGTTTTAAAAAAAATGATTAAATCAATAAATTTATATTGAAACACATCTTCCCCGTTGGAACTTTCAATGCAATTCATCTCTTAGAGAGCTAATTTCATAAAATGTTAAATGACAACTCCTCCCTCCAAAAGAAAAATATATGCATGCTCAAATATGTTTTTAAAAAAATCTTTTTAATTTAACAATTTTCTTCCATTTTGCTCTGACTTTTCAGGGTATACTTGCATTAATTTTATGACTTTTTTTCTCAATGCAATATTCTGAAAGAAATATGATTCCAGTTTATTAATATTAATAAACCTTTCATTACTTATGGTTGTCACAAAAATTCAAGAATGAAATTGCCCAATCTTTTCAAGTTTTCCAGATTTTTTAAAAAAAATCCATGTTAACGGAAGTTGACATCCATTATTTAATATTAATACAGTATATTTTTACTGTAAAAAAACTACTTCATCAACCAAAAAGTTATTCTAAAAATCAGAAATACAGTCTGACCACCAATGATATGGAAAGGCAAACATCTGGTTTAAAGGTGAAAATGGATGCATTTTTCTGTGCTCAGTGGTGGTACATTGTTTATTAAAGATGTGCGCTTTTGCCTCTTAATTATTTAGACACAGTTTTCTAAAAATGACAATTGTGCACAGTAATATTTTTTTTTAATCTAAACTAAATTTGATCTATATTCTCAACACAAAAATTAATTTATTTTTCCACAACATAATTTTGAGCTTGCCATTTTGCTTTTATATTTCTGGGCAAAATGAAAACATTTAATTTTCTTTTTTGTTGTTTCCATAGAATTATTTTTTCTCCCCCTCATTTTCAACAACATAGAATGTAATAAATTAATAAGGCCCAAGGAACATTATAAAACACCTGAATCAAAATCCCATTGCCATTTTCCCTTCTGCCCAGTTAGATTCCTTCAGATGGAATTGTCCTAATTAGGCTGCTTGCTAGATTACACGTTTTTTGGGATCAGACTGTAGTTGTTATAACAATTTGAGTTAAGTTGCAGCAAACTTAAAATTTAATTGCATTGATTACTTAGTAAATGTTATAGGATTTTACAAATGCTTTGAAAAATCATCAATTTCCAAACAATATCTCTTTTTTTTTCATTCGTGCAGTTGTGTTGTGCAAAAAAATACTTCATTTGCTTTGCAAACTTTTATTTCATTCAAAACTCTGTCTTAACTCTTTTTTTCACTCTTTTTACCACTTTGCAAACTTTTTTATGCCAAGATGATATGTTCTTTTAATGATTCAAACTCACTACTGCCTGAATGAAACATATTGCAGTCAGTCATTCATACTACAAGATACTTTTGCGATTTTTTTTAACATCATGATCAACATCCTTGTTGATACATCATACACTTAGAAATGTAAAATTGCTAGTGAAAAAAATATCACCATTGTGATAAAACGCATCTTGTAACAAATCTTCCGTTCACAAGCAAGAATCCATAAAAATCAGTGTTCTGTATGTGTCAAAAATAAAAGCATCAACTAAATATTTACTACAGTAATGATTTAAATTTAAATTTTTAACACATAAGAATAGAGCAAGTTACATTAATCTTCCAAAATAGCTCCTTTTTTCTTTTTGTTAATTTAAGAGGTATTTTTTGTGAGCCTTTTGTTCTGAAAACAAATAAAGTGCAATGAAAGAGTGCTCTCTCCTTTATAATTTCTTTGGCACTGTCACTAGAATTTGCTTGACAAAAAATTATCATGGCTAATAGTATTTGCAATTACTAGCAAAATAAAAAGAAAAACAAAAACCACAAATCACTTACTTCTTCAGTACCACTTGGTATAACGCTTTTAGGAAGGGTATCTAAAAATGATTCAAGCCCCTTTAGAGCTTTAGACATGCCATTTGATGTTGAATTAATAGAACATCTGTTTAAAAAATAATTTAAAAAAGCATGACATTAGAAATCAAATAACACTAATACAAATAATCTCTACTGCTTGAGTTAGAGGGCAATCACAAGCTTTTAAGTTGAAAGGTAGAATGAGAGTAGAAGAAAAAAAGTAATAGAGATAAAGATCTCAGTTTGGAATGAATGAATATTCTTCCAGCTATACTTAATACAAGTAAAACATTGCAATACAATTATGATCCAAAGTTGATCGTCATTCTAAAATAGTTTAAAAAAAAAAAACTTAATTATTTAGCAAACTAATGAAAAAAATACTGAAACTTTTGGAAATTTTATGGGAAAAAAAATCATTCATTTATTATTAAAAAAATAATAATAAATAAAAAAAATTATAATTAAAAAAAAATATATTTTTCAAGCCATATAAATTAGAATAATTAAGATATTTAAATTTCAAGCATTTTATATTGAAGTCAAATATATTTGAATCTCTAATATCTGGACATTTTAAACCTGTGTTATATACACACATAACCAATGAAACTATTTGAAATTACTGCCAAAAATTAAAGAAATATCAACTGGGAAATCTAATAAATCAAATTGCAGTTAGAACATCAGAATTTCATTTCGGAAAAGGTAAAAGGGCATAGGATTTAAGGGGGAAAATAAAGTTTCACATAAGTTTAAAAAGTTAAAAACTTTAATTATTTAATTACATACATTGCAAATATATTTTAACCCCATCTTTGAAAAAAAAAAAAAGTATCCATAAAATTTTAAATCACTTAAAGATTAGCAAATAATACTGAAAATACCTACTTCAAAGATTGTTTCTGCAGTAAAACTTTTGAAAGATTTCTTAATTTGTTCATAATTTCACCATGGTCCTCCATTTCAGCTAATTTCTTCATGTAAGATATCTGAAAAGAAAAAAAAATGTTATCTCAGAAATATCTAAAGCAGCATCAAGTAGCATCAGCAAATAGTTTCAGCTTATTAATGTTACACATATTGAACAAAGAACAATATTGATGTATTTATAACCGAGTGCAATGCAAAGAAAAATCTAGTTAAAAATAAGGTCTTACTTGTGTCAAGCCAGATGTTTTTTCTCTTATTGCTGCAGGCAAGCTGATAATGCTACTAGCTTTGCGCATTGCATACATATGCCCTCTATGAGCAATACTTTGAGCAAGATCTGTAGCAGACAGACGTATCAACTGGGAAAGTCGATCATGGTCTTCTAAATGTAACCTAGGTTTGAACAAAAATAAACATTATACACAAAATTGTAATTTGTATAAGCAGTTTTTTTCTACAAAAACAATCCTTATATATACTTTGACATTGAAAACTGACCTATCCTATTTTGGTACTAAAATTAAGAGGTTTGGTGCTAACTAAACTCAT
Source organism: Uloborus diversus (assembly GCF_026930045.1). NCBI lineage: Eukaryota > Metazoa > Arthropoda > Arachnida > Araneae > Uloboridae > Uloborus > Uloborus diversus. Next base: position 49,027,963 of record NC_072738.1, on the reverse strand, counting down.
TATTCAAATTGTACTGAACTTAGATTTGCACACTCACAAAATAAATAAATAAATAACAAGAGAATGTTGTTCTTTTTTATTCTAATTTTTAGAATAATTCTTACACTAAGTTCTGATTCTAAGGGCCAAATTTTCTTACAGGCTTTTAATTTCCTACCAATAAAAATGTCTAGTTTTTTAAAATGTCAGATGAATTTTATTCAAACTTTCTAAGTCAATCAGAAAGTTTTTAATTAAATGCATAAAAATAAAAAAAAAGTTAGGTTTACAGGTGTTCTTTGCTTTTGGAGGGACATTTTAGTTTTTTTTTTTTTTTTTTTTTTTTTTTTTTTTTTTTTTTTGAAAATGTTTCTTTAAATTCTTGAAGATGTACCAAGTATCATTTTTAAATGTGGGAAAGCTGGTTTCATGGTTCTTAAAACAAATAATTTTCACTATTTTTTTGAGCTTCTCTGTTTCTTTCTTTCTTCTTCACATCAGCAAAACATAAAAGGTTAGATTTTACTTTTGCAGCAAAAAAAAAAAAAAAAGTCAATTTTTTCAGCAACTGAATTTTTTTCAAATGTAGTTATGGCATTATTACTGAGCTGTAATTTTTTTTTCCTAAGTATTGGAAAAAGGAAATGAACTCAAAATAAAACTTTTTAAAATAAAGTCAGGTAAGTTAGGTTCATTTTACAATTCTGACGGAAACCTCTTACACAGTGTAAACATTTTATATTGTTTTGCATTACTATTCTAAAGAGAAACACTTATGTGCAAATGTTCAATATGAGTTCAGCTAGTTTTAACATTTTAGCAAAAATTGAACATGAGGGAAAACTTACTGTGTAAAAATGTCTTCCCACAATGAGAACATATCAGTAACATTCCTTTCAAGACAATAGGATGAAAACATCAAACCCTGAAAAAAGTAAGATTTTTAATTCTTTATATTTTTTTTATTAAGAATATAGAACAAACTTTAAGTTTTATAACTTAAAATGCAGTCAATAGCAAAATTTTTTAAAGATACTTAGTAACTTTCTTGGATAAAAATATAAATGAATGTTTCTTTTCTTATAAAGTAAGAACAATAGTTTCATAGTTAAATTTTTTTTCACTTTTTGCTTTCCTATAACAGAAAATCTAAATGTTAGAAATAAATAATCAAAATAGGGTTCAGTTGTTCCAAAAGAATTCGATTCTTAAAGCATCTACTGTACTACACACACACTATAACTCCCCTTAACTTATGTAGTTTTGTTGAATATGTAAACATTCTCAATCAACCAGAATGAAAATTGAGAAATCCCAGAATAAAATTCTTAGTAAAATCATTTTGCAAAATAAATAAATAAATAAATAAGAACAAAAAATTAATGCTTACATAATTTATTGCAGCTTGAAATAAGCCAGAAAAGTGAGGAAAAAAATATCATGAGTCAATGATATTTGATAGATTTCTCAGCATAATTTATCAATGGTCTATCAAATGCTCAAATAATCAATAATCTAAACTGTAGATCTAATAACTAAAATACTAATAATTATCAGACTAAGTGTAAAGAAGCAGCATTAAAAATATGAGAAAAATGTATAACTGACCATAATAATAGTCCATGAAAAATATTTTCGGTAGGAAGTAAAAAAAAAAATAAAAAAAAAATCTGGACATTTTTAAGTTTCAGAGAACAGTGGTCAAAAAAACTTGAAGCTATAAAAGGTAGTGATGCAGTAAGTTGCTGAGGTTTCAAGACAAGAGTTTTACAAATGTAAGAACTTTTTGAGCAGGTGGTTATACAGAACAGATAAGAATTAAAAATGGGACAAAATGGACCATTAATAGTTTCTATAAACACACAAGGTTTTTTTTTTTTTTTTTTTTTTTTTTAACCGAACACTAGATAGACTTAATCATCATTCAAGTAAACATTTGTTTTTTCTTCAGCAAGCAATCCGCGAGCAAAACCTGTATTTGAAAAGTAACTATTCATTTTTTTAAATAAAACAGCTTTTTATAAAGTAGCAGTCGCTACTTAATTTTATTTTGAATTTTATGCATAATTTATTTATTTACTTATTTACTTTCATTTGGAACATGTTTTAATGCTATCACAAATATAATTAATCATCTCTTAAATGCATTGTTTTAGTTGGATGGACCACATCATGATAATGAATGGGATATGTTCCCTCCCTATATTTAAAATGCTTCTTTACTTCAGTTATTCTAAATAAACTTAAAAAAAAGTTATTTAGACATAACCAATAATGCATACAAAAATGGAATAATTTTTCAATTTTAACTCAACATTACAATTCTGTTATACTGTAAGCATAATTTTTTTTTTTTTTTTGTCTTTTTTTTAATGTGTCAATTCATCATCTTGCCAACTCAGAGCAACAGAACAATTAAAGTATCCTGCTATTGATCTGAGGTGACAAAGCATGAATTTTTTTTTCTCCCATCCCCAAAACAATTATTCTTTAAAATTTTGCAAATGGATGCCATAAAACTAATGTGAGAACTTGCAGAAAAACTTGAAAGCTTACAGCCCACAGATTTTTTCATAGTACTATATACAGAGTGCATGAAAAAAAAAAATTTTTTTTTTAAAGATCAAGATACAATAAATGACAGAGAATTCATGTGCACTATAAACAAATGCTTGAACAAATGTATACAATAGCCCATGTCAAACTTTTCAAAGCCAGATTTAAACAATCATTTTTTTGAAATTGTTTCTCTGATGATGAATAATCCATACCAGGTTATTATGCCAAATGTATGGAACACAAAAGTATCAGTTGTCAGTGACAGTCTCAAAAAATCACTCATTTTTACCTAAGAAAGAGAAAACATACTTTATCAAATTGAAAACTATCTTCAGGATCTTCAGATATATGCACAGACACACCAAATGAACCAGTTTTCAGTGTAATTTCTTGATCCAGTTCTTTGTAATTTCTTTTCCCGGCTCCCATTCTGTTAAAGTAAAAATGATTTAACTCATTTGGAGGGACAGAAATTTTATGAAAAACTAGGTATTTATGTGCATGATGAAAACTTCAACTGACATACATTGGAGCTAATATCAAAATCAAAAGCTCCTCAAATAATGGGATGCATAAAATTTAAATATAAAGAAATATCACTTTTATAAAGATGAGAAAACTATGTAGTACAGAAACACAATGATTAGTCATGACAGGTTTTTTAAAAATTGAACAATGAACATAATTCTGAAATAATAATTTACTTAATTTCCTGCATTGTAAATGATATACAGGGGTGGGCGTCCCCAACACGGTAATTTTTTCCATGCAGTATTGAAACCATGGGTTACAAGACTTTATATAAATAACTCTTTTACTTATTTTTTAAGCTAATTAATCATCTACATCATAAAAATCATGTCAATATGTATCGTGTTGAATCGAAACTGTGTTAAACAAGACTTAGAAATAATGTGGATTAAGGCATGTGTACCATGTTATGTTGAAACCAAGTGTAAGGAGCAAATTTTATAATCTCTTAAATTTCAGCTCAATAGAACATACAAACAAAAACTGGAAACCAAAACATACAACGGCCCACTGATCCAAAATTAAAGTTGGTATAAATGATACAACTTAATTATTTTACATATCTCAAATTAAAACTATTATGAACAACAAGAAAAAACATCATCAAATTTCTTGACTAAGAACAAACGGTATTCTATCAGAAAAACAATCTAAGCATTTCTATAGCAATAAAGTTTGTCTGAGCAACAACAACGAAACAAAATATAAAATAATATAAATGAAATTATTCTATTTATTTTGTTTTGACTACATTTTTTTATTTATAGTAGACAGCTCAATTGTTTTACAACAGCTCAATTGTGTGTCAAATTCAGGAAGAAAGTCAATGAATTCCTGCAGCAATACTGCAATAGGCAATGCACGATGTCAGTAGAAGGTTTGATGAGTATGTACAGCAGGGATAGTGGCAGGGGGGCAAGTGGGCTCATACAAAATTTTCTGAAATCATTGATAAAAATCATTTAAATTTTTTTAAAAATAATTTTTCAATTTTAGAATGTGTAGTCAGCCCAAAACTATTAATCCAACCATGGATAAATGGACTGTAACATTAATTTCAATAATAAAATGAATTTTGACAATAACTGATTTGGCAAAATATGCAGCAAACAATTGGTTGTTTCTTTTTTATTAGTTGCCATGTCAATATTAGCTAGATAATTTTTGAGGCAATATATATATTAAGAAAAAATGTTTATGCATTCTCAATTTTTCAAGTTCAACATAATTTCAGTTCCTTATTTTTTGCTCCCCAAGGATAACAGCAGCATTTAACTATTTTTACATGCCTGCATTATGTTTCTTGTTAAGGTCATGTAGTTCTGCTCTTATAAGAACATCAGCTGTAGTCTCATTTTACTTAAATCTTTCTTAAAGAAACTCTTACCCATGTGGGACAGTAATACATAAGATAATTACAGTAAACTCCCGATTATCCGCGGATTAGGGTGGCACGCTAAAGGCTGATAAGTGAAACTGCGGATAATTCAAATAATAGGTAAAATATATACTTAGTGTATGCAATAGATAAAAAATATTAATGACACTCACACACTCATTCAAATTATAACTAAAAAACCATTGCTACATTGCATTTACTAACATTGAATATAAAAAATATATGTAAAATCTAAAAGCGAACAACAACACACAATCACAAGTTTCAAAAAAAAAAAAAAAAAAACATGTGAAAGGAGCTGGGGATAATCCGACCGCCGATAATCGGGATTTTACAGTATAACCAAAAATAAAATTTAAGTGCAAAAATACTTCACTTTTTGTTACACATTTAATGACACTTATAACAACCTCTTTTCAATGAGCTGTTACATTTTGGTTCAAAAGCATACTTTTCCATGATTATTTCTGCTTTTCTTAAACTCTTTGGGATGTGCAGTTAAAAAGAGAATTGATTTGAAACATCTGAGCAATTTTCTGTTCATAATTAAAAGTAAGTTTTATAAAAAAACATTAAGCATTCCACAAATCTAGCAGATTGGTACACATACTACAATAAATTTATTTAAAGAATTGACTAATGTTTGCATTATCTTCTCAATCATAAAAAAAATCAGCAATAAAAATTATGAAAATACATAAATACAATACTAGTACAACAATCATGGAAAATATTCAATATACAAAAATCAGAATAAAAACTTACTGAGTTATTATTGAAGAAAATAATGGTAAAAGCATAATATCATCATTTGATACAGGAGCATCCACAAATGCATTAAAATAAACGACTTCATTAGTTGGTTGTTCACATGTTTGGACGCTTATATCCTCTAAAGAAATAATCAAGTTTACTTCCAATAATCAAACAGTATTTTTGAAATGACAATACTAAATTTTTTAGTCTCATGGCATTCAAAAGAATATTTAAAATATAACTTTCTTTAAAAATTAACATTAATGTAATCAACAAAAACATTCATTTTTAGATGCTACATTCATGTTCCGGTAGTACAGGTATACATCAAAATTCAGGTTGAAAATAAGAATTTTAAATCTAAATAATCATTGATTAACATCAATAAAATAATTTTCATATTGAATTTACTCCACTTTGATTCACTTAATCAATCCATCATTCAATGTTAAGTTTATTGAGAAATGCATTTTCATTTTTGCAAATAACTTGTTTTCTATTTCCTGAAACAAAAAAAGTCGAAACTATCTTCATAATAACGAAATTATTTTTCACAACTAAATTTTTCTCTCTAATGACTCTGACTCAATCCCCTGCATGAGCCAAACCACATCCCCAGTACTATATGGCATCAGAGTAATCCTAAGGTTTCATGCTAAAATACAGGTAGCTGGGAACAAAAGTTATTTGAGACCTGAGAATTCCACTTATTTAGTATAAAATGATTTACCCCAAATTTAAATACAAATAAATTGATTCTGTTCTCACATAGAAAGAGATTTTATTTCATTTGACGGAAGGCAAGTCTTACATTCCAGGCATCTAATGATAACAGCAATTGGTCATGCAAACAAGGCTGCTAATATTTTTCAATAAATCAGAACTTATTGCAATATACTATGAATATTAGCAAAATCAAATGAGGAAAATAAAATATTTCGAAAGATATAGACTAATACAATGGAAACACTTGCAAGCAAAGGGATGTAGGTGCCAAAATTGAAAATTAACTAGAGAGATAACTAGTACCAGTTGTAGGAGAAACTTTCCCCTGTTTTGGGACAAGAGATAGTACTAGTAGCCATGGCAGATGCTGGGAAACATAGATAACTAATTTTTTTTTTCACAATTAAAATCTTCCTATGTTTGAACCTATGGTACAAGCTTTGAGCGTGTTCCATTCAAAACTTTAAAAAGTCCACTTTCATTCATTTGCTTGTCACTTTCTCAATTTTACTTCTTCACCTTTAAATACAACAAAACACATCCAGATTAAAGTACGGAAAAGTCTTACTCATTTTTATAAATTGCAGAGGTGTTTTCTCTGATGTTCTTTTGACGTCATTAATATGGAGAGTAGGCAAACACGAAGCATCCGAGATCTTTTGATGTTCTTCAAGTTCTAACCCTAAAAATAGACATGAGCTTACATGCTATATCTTTGAACCTGAGAAATACTAAATAATATTTAGTTTAAAAAGACCAACAAACCTACAAAGATAAAGAGATAGAGATATACTAGACCCCTATAAGAATAGAGATTATAAAGATAGAGATTTGGGAGATGAGACCTTTTCTTTCTCCAGTTGAACATTTATATTTTAAACTAATAAGAAATCTAAGTATGAGCTTTCAGATTCACATGAAAAACTTATTCATTAAAAACATGCTTAAAATGGAGCATGATATTAAATGAATACTTTTTGAAATAAATGATTAAACTTTGGACATAAATTAAGCCAAAACAAAAAAATTACAATTAGAAACTTTTATGCAAAACGTTATTGCTATTTATTTTTATAAAATAGTAACTATTTGTGAAAACTGATTTGGTGATTCCAGTTGTTTCAGAAAATAAGCTTGAAAAGTATAAGTATATATTAAAAAGTTTGCAAATCAGATGATAACAAATAATAGATTTTTACGAAATTTTAAAGTTAAAATTTTGATATATTTGACAATTTGAAGATATGAAACTGCATTTAGCAAAAGATAATGTAATTATTTCATAGTTCAGACAAATTATACCAATTATCATGCTACTGGTACATTACTTTCAAATTTTACTTGCATTTCAATCAAATCAGTATGTTTAACATTTTGAAATTGTCATTGTACAATATAAACTATAATATTTTAAAATTTTTATTTTTTATTAACGCACTGAAAATGCTTTTACTAACATTAATTACGGGTGGCATCATGTTTAATTATTATTAGAAATTTAGAAGCTACATATTGAAGGTACAATAAGAGACAATACATTTTAAATTACCATTTTTATAAATCTGCTCTTTTTCAGCATCAGATAAAGTGGCCAATTTCTGTTCTAATAAATCTTTTTCTTGTTTTTGAATTTCTATTTCAAAATTGTCTTTTGGTGTCATGATGAGTGTTAACTTGTGATTGTTACTCTGAAAAGTTAAAACTCAGTATAATTCACAATAAAAGTGCAAGAAACATATTTTACAGCAAGCATCTGAAGCAAAAAAAAAAATAATAATAATAATAAAGAGAAAAAGAAGAAGTCTAAAAAAGTTTTAAAGAAAGGGATGATAACAGACTTGAAAAATAATTGGCAGCACTAACATTATTGGTCTTATTATCTACACTTGAAGACAAAAACATGCTACAGACAAACCTTGTTAATGCTATCTCTCTCAACACAAAGTTTCGCTTTACACAAAATAAATGCCTTTCTCAGTCAGATAAAGCTAAAAATTAGTGAAAAAACAAATGGTTAAGATGAAGATGATTTGGCCGAAATTCCGCTTAACACATTTTTTCTAGGTCAAACAAATGAATAAATTTATAAAATAAAAAGAAAGGAAATAAAGAATAGAAAAAAAATATATCTTTATGAACTTCGGAAGGCTGAAAGTTCTGCACTTCAACGCAAACAAGTGACAAGTTATGCTCTGTTAGTTTCTGCTCATCAAACGTGATGCAGGAAATTTATTTTTCAATTCTCATAAATTTTGTTTAGTGCTGTGGTTTATTAGACCTAATATAAGTTTCAAACTTAAAATACAAATATATACGCTTGTACATGCATTTCTTCTTAAATATACTTTTGTCCCTATACTTATTGTATTACATAAACAAATTTTTTGAACGCTAACTCAAAATCGGGTAAACGTTTAAATCGGTTTGACTTGAAATTCAGTAAATACAGTTGGCTCTCTGTTTAACAACACTCTATTTAACGACTTTCTCTATTTAACGACAGCTAGTCACGGTCCCAGATGGTCCACTGTAGTGTTAAAAGCATTATATTTAAAGACGTTTTCTACTTAAGGACGATTTTTTGTGGTCCCTTGAAAGTCGTTAAACAGAGCCAACTGTATGAAAAAATTTGACCTCTCCATTGAGTTTGCATTAACAAGGTTTGATTGCAATGATTTTAAATATTTTAGTTTAATGCACTGATTAAAAACATTTTGAAATAATATTTTTTTAATAAGAAAGGAAGAAATAAATAAATAAAGAAAAATACCTAAATATTAATAGACATAAGCAAATGAGAAAACAAACTCAAAAAGTACATATTTTAACTAGAAAAGTGTTACATGTTATTATAGAAAGTAAATCTAAATGCTGACCATCAAAGCAAACATCAGTTTTTCTTCACTAATAGCACTCACTGCAAATGCCCTTAAAATGAGTAAAAATATGACAACGTGTATACGTTTACAAATAAAAGCATCTAAAAAGAGTTTTAAAACTCTGCAAACAGCTGTTTCGGGGTCACAAAATCAAACTTCTTCTTCAGTGCAAAAAAAGAACAATGGAACACAAAGTACAACAACGAACAAGTAAACCAGAAAAAATAAGACATGGATGGAAAAAATACGACATATAGTGAAAGCGGCCGGAACTGGAAATGTTACGTCAGCAGAAAACAGCAAGGACATCTGTACATAAGAAAAACGTCATAAACTGAAATTTTTTTATTAAAGGAAAGATTTCCAAACAGTAGGGGGACAAATCATTCACCAATTTTGTGGATTTTTTTCAGATGCAGTAAGATTCCCAAAAATCTAAATTGTACGTAAAAGAAAAATCATGGATAATTTTGGCAGAAGAAAAAATTGAAGGTATGGTCCCAGGACCAACAATGTTGGCCGATGGAGGAACATTTAAAATCCTGTTCTTTGACATAATTTTCATGCTCTTTTATATGGAATTTGAGAGCATGTCTAGATTGACCTAAGTAAGTTTGACTACTTTTTTTTTACATATGTCCTTAAAATATTTTATGTTTTATGGTGGATCATTCTACTTTAGAAAGGTCTCTTAATAGTTTAAGGGTAATTTTATGAGTTCAAAATAAACACAAACTAATGTGATCGGTTGTGGGGTGGAGGGTGGGGGACCTTCTCCAGATCTTAAAATAAGTCAAATGATTCAAATGACATGTTTTTTCTTTTGAAGAAGGGGAAAAAGTGATAAAAAATTATTGTAAGTTACAAATAACTTTAATTTCATTTCTTTTATTGAATATACAACATAATGTTGATGGTCTGACAGAGTGATATACAGTGGAGCACCGCATATATAAATTACTCGTTTTTCAAATTGGTCCTTGCAGAGTCTAATACACATTAACGTTTACCTATTATACGTTTTTTTCATTTATACACTCTTTTTAAACAGTCCCTTCAAAAATGTATAAATGGTGCTTCACTGTACTTTTACTTTAATTTCATTTACAAAACTGAAAATCAAAATAAATTGATTTACTTTAAAATACTGAGCAACTTTATCTTGAAGGTAATGGGGGTTATCACTCAACTGCTTCATAAACCACTTTACATGATCATTAACCTTAAAGCCTGATATGGGATGACCATTATGATTCCACAGTGCATTTAATCCCTAAAGAAAAGTAAAAGAAAATTACGTCAAATTTTATATGATACATTGAAAATAAATTCAACAGAGTTAAAGAGAATGTCTTGTATAAATTCAGAATAAAATAAAATGTAAATAAATAAAATAAATACACAAATTAAATCTTTTTTTTCATTAAGCATTAAGAACTCTATGTATACCTGAATCGAGCGTCGGCAGTTTTCTTCGAAATTGTGCTTATTCTTCTTTTAGTCACTAAGAGTTCCACATGATTAATAGGATTAAGACCCGCAAGGATCTCAGGATCTCACTAAAATGAGATCCTTGTGCAAAAATCGGGCAACAACATCAAAGAGGTCTTTATTGTGTGACAGTCATGAAATGTCACTTAAAAGTCATCAACAGGCTGTGGCAACTTAAAAATATTAGCCCTTGGCAACATCACAAAGTGACATTTCAGTGACCTCTTTACAACACTACAAAGTGACTGGTCACGAAATTGTTGAAGACACGCCGCAGTACAGCTACAGGAAACAAGTGTCTCACAGCAAGCATTCTGCCACATTGTGACTGTGACCATTGTGACTCACTGAGATGTCCCTGTAACTTTGCCCTGTGTACAAGTAACATACAACAAAGGAGATTGATTTGACATTAATCTTTCATTGAATGGGAATTTTTAATAATGTAATTTTGATGTGCATTTGTTTAATAATATCAGAGCTTTGTAGTAAGATAAAATTTTACCATAGCACAATTGAGGCCAAAATTCGAAGTTCTATGCTTAGTAGCAATTTCTACATTATGAAGAACACCTTTTATTCTTTCTTCCGGAAATCCTGTTCTAAAGAATAGAAAAATATAAATAACTAAATGTACATAAACATGTATAAACGCACAAACAGTCATATAGTTTATAATTTTGCACATAATATACATTATAACTTAAAATTCATTTGCAATTTGTTTATGTTTTATTTCAATTTCGATTTATTCAAATTAAGTACCATTCTAAGTGTTTTGTATTTAAAGGATTGAATTGGAATGGAAGCTCAGAAAGAGAAATGTATTAATATACAGTCGAACCTCGTTATCATGTTACCCTTGGGACTGTCTACAGTGTTTGGACATGACCAAAGCAACATCTTAACCAAAATATATAATTAAGCAATATTTAATAATAAATTCCATTTAATAAGGCTATTAAAAAATTGATGTTATTGATTTGATTCCATTAACATAGTTTGAATTATTGGCACACAAGGCTAAAATCATTAGTGGAAAAAAACTTCACTGTAAAATGTTTTCCTATAAGGATTTGCGTACTTTTTTAAAAACAATTTAAACAACCCTACCTTCTAGGAAGTTATTTTTAACTAATTCATCACTTTTGACCACAATCTGATAAAATTTTAACAGCTCTCCTTTTGACCATGGAAGAACACTTACTAATTCTTTTCTATTGTTTTATGTTCTGTGTTCCTCGTTAATCAAAGGAGCCCAATGTTGTCCTTTTCTCTCATGGCAGTAACTTGTAATGACCAACCACAGCTGAGGGTTGCTGGTCATCCTCTCATCTAGTTTCTTTCCTAGACCCATTATTAAATTCACCTACTTTGCATTCCTTTCTATTGTCCCTCATGTCTAAAATCTGTTGCTTTCAGAGCTTAAGTACACTTTATCGTTCTTGAGATGGCATGTATTGATTATTATAGCATAAGTCTCTTATCCCTTGCTAGAAATTCCAACAAATAATCTTTTCCATATATTTTCACTATTTTACTGAAAATATTTTAGCTGTAAGAAAAATTCCATGCTGTCTAAACTGCACAAAGTGTCGTTGTTACCAGAGTTTCGGGACTTATGATGAGGAAAACGGCTTAAGATCCAGAGTGTTATGACAACAAGGTTTGACTGTACATTTCTTAGCTTTGAAAGATTTCCTCTTTTTTAAAGGATTTTTCTTTATTGTTGAACATGTAATATGGAATCATTTACATATTTTTTTCATAACACAACTTAAAACAACTTAGTTAAAAAAAATTAATTTGAATTTTGACATCTTGAATTCAAATTATGTTTTTCGCAATCACGTGTGTGTGTGTGTGTCTGTGTGCAAGCATGAGTGTGTGGGTATGAATGCATGTGTGTGTGTAGGATAGAGACGCAACCTGGAGACAGTTTTCGCTTAGCTAGATCAGCAGAATCAGGGGGGGGGGGCGGTCGACGGCGGTGCTACAGAGGAAGGTGGGGGGAAAATAAAATCATAGGACGCCAAAAACAATCAAATGAGAACAATAAGCAATGCGATTGCTCAAACAAAATGAACACATACATAATATTGTTTTGTTTTTGAAAATCTTTAGTGAAAATGTTATTTGTGTGATTTTTTCAGCAATCGTTATGTCACAGGAATGCTAGATTAGTAAAATTGTGAAACACTGAATACATAATCAAAGGGGGAAAAAATACTCACTTACTTAACCACATTGTCAAAGGTAGAATCAATAACTTCTTTTACCATGTTGATATCTTTTTCAGCAATTTCTCTCACACCAACAGAAAAGAAGCTTTGCTTTATTGAGCCGTCAAAACTATATTAAGATGAGTTAGATTATTAGACATTTGAAAGAAAAGTAATCATAAAATGTGTCAATAAAAGCATTTTAAATTAATTTTTCTTCTTAGCAACTACAATGCATTAATCTTTTCATGTGTTTTACTTTGTACAATAGATAAAATTGGGATTTTTTCATATTTTTGACAAAATTTCTATTTACTTCAGGACAAATATTTACTAATTCCAAAGTCATTCATTTCTGCTTTATTTAAGCTTAAAAACTCCACTTTTTTGAGCAGGCAGAAATTGAATATTTGCCCCTATTTGAACATAAGCTTCCAAAGAGGTCAAATAAGTTATTGGATGAAATACACCAACCAGCTCAGTCATTCCATCCGAGGACTGCAGTTTTGTGCTTATGTATTTCTGCCTTAGCCCTGGCTATAGAGCGGTAACTTACTGAAAAAAAGTTATTGGATATTCATTACATCGCATTTCAATAATTTTGCATAATATTCTTGGACAATTATTCTCCTTTCCTTTCATTTTTCATTTCAAGATGGTAACATACAAGTACAAGCGTAATTTTTTGAAATTTTCTTTACTTTTTAAAATAACAAATATTGTATTCAAATACATGCATACATAAACAAAAGTAAAAACATAGCGCATTTTTTTTTTTTTTTGCATCTCGAAATGAAATAAATTAATCCATCTCTAAAAGAGACTGACTGAATAAATAAATAAAAATAAAAAAAAAAGAAACTCAATGTGGTAAAATAAAGTAACATATTGTGTTCAAATAACGGCAAAATGCTTTTAAATACTTAAAGGAAAAGTAGAATTCGAGTTTAGTTCCACAATGATGTGCGTAGTACAGTTAAACTGTGCAATAACATCTTACGTAGGCCTAGAATATTTAAGACACGTTGTAACGTTATGAGAGACATAATTGCTGTTTATGAATGAATGAAGGGACAAACATTTCTTGACGTTATAAGAGAAGTCACCATGATGTCACAATAACTAAGTTTAATTGTAGTATTTACAGGTGATGTATTATACCAAGAAAAAAAATTGGGCAAAGCTTAAATTTTGTATTTGAATGCGGAATGCAAACTGCAGAACCATTAAAGAATTGCAGAAAACGCATGCTAAAAAGAAATTCTATTAGAAAATTAGCTCATAACATTTTAAACTTATTCCCAAAAATTATATTTCATAGTAAGCAAAATATTGACATCTAGATGCAATTTTTTTTTTAAATCTTAAAATTAGCTTAAAAAAAAAAAAAAAAACTGAACCTTTGGAAACACAGGAAATATACAGTGTAGCAATGAACTGGTAAAATAAAATGGAATACATGCATACCAGTGACGGCGATTCTGGGGAGCAAGGGGTGGGGGGGGGGGGGGGCAAACGCCCCACTTTTTATAGTTCATTTATTTATTTTTCGATTTAAAAGCCCAAACTAGAAATTATATTTAAAAAAAAAAAAAACAGAAATGTCGAAATTTTCAGATCGTAACTATTTGTTTGACTTTGTATTTTTGCTTAGGAAAAATTATTTAGCACAAGCAGTAACTTTTAGTTTATATATTCATTGTTTAGATATTAGTAAATCAATGGTTTTACTTAAACCAGGAATGGCTATTGAGCAGTAATTTACTGAATAAGCCACACTTATTTAGTCATACTTGTTTAGTGAAATTATTACCAACTGTTTGTAACATCTTAAAAAATACTTTGGGGTAAGTATTGTAAGTCTAATTTATGTTGAAGTATTTCTTAGGGGAAAGTTATTGTGTACATAATTCATCAATACCTTAAGAAAAACGTGAGTTAAGCTGTTAGATTTGCATCAATTACCACTCAAAACCAGCCTTAACAAAATTTTGTGCTTCCCCTCCCCCCTCATTTTTCAGTCCCAATTGCCGCCTCTGATGTATATGTACATACATGGAAGAATTCATTACAAGACTTTTTACCCAGTACAAGGGCTGTAATCAGGTCCAATCCCTGACTCTAGTAGTTGCTGATAAAATGGCGAATTTGGTCCATCAGTCAGTAGATTTCCAAGTATACTAAGAGTGAAATTTTCATATGTATCTGTAATGCTAGAAACATAAAAATAAAAATAAAGCATATTAAAAAATTTATAATTTGTTGTAAACAGCAACATAAAGTTTGGCGAGAACTTGAACACAGTAGATACAGCAAAATTCATGGGGCATGAGATAGCGTGGCCTCTTGCACAGTTTGGACCTATATCTGAGTGATTTCTTCTTATGGGATCACATCAACAGCAGAACCTTCAGAAAATCCCTCGAGTCACTGTGAAACTTGAAATTAACAATCAGAAGGGAGATTGATGTCATTTTTGTCCTAACGCACTCCAATAAGTTATAGAAAGTTTCTGAAATGGTGTTATAATAATATAATCGGGGACGGCAGCCATTTTGAGCATCCTGTATATATGTCATTCATATTTTTATCCAATAAAATATGTTTTATGTTCTTGCAGACTTTCTTTTTTCACACCGATTGTTTACTTTTTGTCATGGGGTAGAACACTACTTTCTTTTTGTGTTCCCTGTGACGCCATATGTTCTCCATTCAAGTAGTGCTTCTAATATCTCAAGCCTTTTGATGCTGTCAGTTCTCGTTATTCACGATCCCTTTCCACAATTCTATACTTTTATTGTTTATGTGCCCTTTTGCTTATTTGTTTGCTCTTTTTAAAAGGAAGATGATAATGAAGACACAAAATTCATTATACTCTTGATTCACAGTTGATGAAGCTCTTAGTTCTGTAAAGTATTTTCTAACATTTTTTTCAGGGCTTTAACCCACAAATGACGATTTTCTTTTTAACTTTAGAATAATCTACGCACATTAAGAAGTTAATATTAAAAAATCATCAATTTCCTTCAATAAGAAAGTTTTTCAAGTATTATTAGAAAAAGCCTGTATTTAAAAAAAAAAAAAACCTTTGTAAGAATTTGTACGTTTTAACTATACATTCAATAATTTAACCTTTATTTTAAAAAATAGCAGCGTCAAATAGGCATTGCACAGCCCATTCAAAAATAAAAGTTATGCCAAGTGATGTGTTTTCAACTATGCTTTTTTTTTTCTTATTTAACATGTGTCAAGCGACACCTGTTAAATAAGAGAAAAAAACATAGTTCAAAATTCCCGCCAGAATAATGGCGAGTTCCTAAAATCCCGTTAAAATTTGGTCAGTTTCAAAAAATTTTTTATGAATAAATTCTCTAAAAGTCTCCATTAGAATAACGACGTCAGTTCCACAAAATCTACATCAGCATGAATCAATTCTTAAACAAAGTTAAAGGCAAATTTAAAAGTCCCTATTGGATGCACGTGAATAGTAAAAGTCTTCAGTACTATCAAAATCTCTAATCATTTTCTACTGAATAGAACAAAAAAATTAGTATATCGCAGAAAAATAACTAAAAGAGGAAAAAATTTTAAGACTCCCGATAACAGGAAAGGTGTCAAATCAAAAGCAAGATTTTTATTCGCTCAAAGTCGAGAAAAAAATGGCAACAGAATTTTCTTCTCATTGGTTTTATTGCCTAAATAAAACTGAGCTTGTGGCAGACTATAAATTTTGAATTTAAAATTGATTTTACCTTACATAAAAATACTTATAACTTTTCTTTCGGTGATTTTAGGGCCTTGGAGGTTTCAAGTTCAGGAGAAAAAAATCTTCTAAAGATTTATTTTTTGTTGAGCAGTTAAGACGAGAAAAGGTAACAAACAAACAAAGTCACTTTCACATTTATAATATTAGAAAGGATATTATTAGCATTATGTCATTAACATGTCAAGCCAGCTATAATTTGTGTTTCATATTAAAACAAGATTTAAAAAAAAAAAAAGATAAGAGTTATATTTTAATCGAATTTCTTTAAGATATAACAAGAAGCTCATTTTTTCTTGTAAGGCAATTTCACAATACTAAAGTATTGAAACTGTATCGATTACAACACATAAGTCAACTTAAAAAAAAAAAACTCACATAAAGCAGGAAAACACTTTACATACCTATTTAGTAGATAACTATTACTGATAATAGTCTGTTTTTCGGGAACAGCTGCCATTGGATCAAACCTGTTGTGTATATGTAATTCCCTCTAATGAAATAAAACGAAAAGTTGATTCAAATAATCACATACCAAACACTAAATATCGAGTTCATGTAAATGTTTAAATAGTTTTGTAAAATGTGATTATTTCATCAAAAATAATTTTTTTTGTTACAAAGTCATTCATAAAGATAATTTATTTTTAAAACTGCTTTTTAATTAGTTGAATATTTATAGAATTAATAAACAATAGCAATTAATATGCACAAGAACAAAAGCTAAAATTAAAAAAAATTACTTTTACGTATTACATTTCGACTATTGTTGAGTTAAATTACAAAGCATAAAATTCCTCTTTCGCCTATGATATGATGCTAGAAATAATAAGATGGCCATTTCTACATCAAAATACAGAAATTAAGACAAAATACAACATGAAAACTACAGAGACAAAAACGCACCACTTATTTTCTTGGAAACCTAACAAAGTCTCCATGTGGTGCGGCCTGGATCACATTAAATCCCCACTTTTCACCCTCTATGTGTGTTTAACCAGACATCAACAAGGAGGTTGAGTTCCTTGTGAATATTATTACTTGAGAAGGGCATGTATCTGGTCAGGGGCTTGGGGCTGGTAAATTAAGCAGACAATAGGTGTCCCTGGACCAGATCTTGTAACTGAATCTATGGTGTCTAGAGTTGTAAGTGGCTTTGAACAGTTTCATTGAGGATTGTTGTGGCATTGGGGCATCTCGTAAAGGGGCGTACTCTGTTTTCACATAGGTTCATCCTATTGTGTACAACCTATTGCCTTTCAATTCCATATTACACTGCATCTTAACATTTTCTCATCAATTCACTTCAGTCCCTAACACCGTTTTGGTTTTATTCTTTGAAAATAATTAATATTTTACTTCTTTAAAAAATACAGGGCCTGTATAATAAGTAATGAGATTAATTTTTTCCTGATGTGATTGTACCTCACAAGTGCACAGAAACTGGTTTGGTTGGTGGTGGGGGTTACTAGTGGGACTCACTCCGCTTCGCAGTTGCCTGGGAGTCTTTGCTCAGGCCCATCATGATTATAGTGTACATCGGTTGCAAACGTCAGTTCCAGCTCCAAAATGCAGAGAATATTTGAGCAGCGTTACACGATTATTTTTTGCGTGGAACTTCGTAAATCGTTCTCAGAGACTTTAGAGATGTGCTAGAAGGTGTTCCCAGATAATATCCTGTTAAAGGCACATGTGTTTCCATGGCACAAGTATTTCAAAGATGGCCCGCATGGCGTCGAGGATGAATCTCAAACAGGGTGTCCCTCAACCAGCAGAACATACACAAATGGAACGTGCGCATGTTGTGCTAAATTCGGATCACTGGTTAAGTGTGAGTATAAATGCAGATGAAATTGTACTAGGTAAAATGACAGTTTACAGCATCATCGCTAAATGCTATAAACACCTTCTTCATCATCCAAGACTTCCTGGTCCATAATGGTATCCCTATGCTTCCGCAGCCTGCCAACAGACATTATTTAACTCCAGCAGACTTCTTTCTATTCCCGAAGATGAAAACATCACAAAAAAGGGCATCACTATGGAACTCTGGATGCCGTGAAAGGGCTAGTGCAAGACTTTTAAAGGACATTCTGGAAGCAGGCTACAAAGTAACCTTCAAAGCTTAGAAGACTTGCTGGGGTAAGTGTGTGTTAAGTCAAGGGTCTTTTTTTAAAGAATTTTAGGTGTGAGTATTAATATCTGCAATAAATTCTTAGAACACAGCTTAGTCTCATTACTTTTTATACAGACCCTGTATCTTAATTTTTTTTCAATTGTTTAATTTTTTTTAAAAATATAACTTTTCAGAAATTTTAATTAAAAATAATAATTATAAGAAAAATTCAAATTTTAAGATAATAATATGAATGTAATTTCATCCATCAGTCAAAACAGAGCAACATTTAATGTAAGGATCATTATTGAAATAAAATATAGCATGACATTTATACTTTTTTCACTTACCGGACTAGACCAAAGGATTTCATCAGGAACTTCTGTGTCAACTTTAAGTTTGCTGAAGTTTTGAAGAACATTTGATTCAATCTGCTCTAAATGAACATGTAAGGGCATATTTCCATAAGTTAAAAACCTGCATTCAATAAGAATCCATTAGCTAGAATTGATACATTGGGATTGATTTTATGCCAAACACGTATGAAATGTACATAATACACTTTTGAAATTGTAAGGAAAGAATGATTATAGTGCAGCTCAGGATTGTTGGCGCTTGTCCTAGGACAAGTCCACTTAAAAACCAGTTGAAAACAAGAGAACGATGATCAAGTGTTTGCAAAACAAGTTTTTACTTGCAGCTTTGTTGTTTGACTACAATAAAAAATAAATTTCAATTCAAAACTTAAAACAAACTTCAGGTTAAAGTATACATTGTTGGAGCCCTGATTTGTCTGTTGCCCTTCTCACATCTTATGAATTCAATTTTTTTGATTCTTCCACCATGGACCAATAATGGTGAGGAGCACTAAACTTGATGCAAGAAATGTAGACAAAGATTTTGGAAAAGAAGGTACCAAATACTTGCCTACTATTGCTTGGATGATAATGATCGGCATGGAATTTCTTAAGGTCTTCCCATTTTAACGATGGAATGACTAGAGGATCACCTCCACTTTCATAGGAATATGTATTACTTGGAAACAATGCATTTAGAAGATGACGAATGTAAAACTGGTTTGGATCAGACTGAAATTCAAGAACAAAGATTTCGAGCTGCAGGAATCAAACATGTTAAGAAGCACATACAAAGTACTAAACAACAATGAAATTCTCTTTTAAATATGAGTGATAAAATATGTATGAAATTTGAAGTGATAAACACAAATATGACATTAATACAAAAAAGAATAAAGAAAAAGGAAACTGGTTCAAGTGTTTTTGTTATGTTGAGGTATTACTTTACATGGTAGAGGGAAACAAACACAGCAATCAATGTACTGTAAATCTTGTTCAATATCAAAAAACTTTTAAAGAAATTAATATTAGAGTATTAAGTAAAAGTTAACCAATTTATATAAGTGACAATTTCTAAGAGTGAAAGAAAAGGAATGTTAGTATACTATCCAGGACAGGTAAATGGTAGTATCTACAAGTTTGTTCTTTTTCATTTTTTTCTTTTGTATTTTTGTCATTTATCTAACTTTTTTTTACTGTACAAACCACAGACAGCTCATACAAAGGACACTGCCCTCATTCAGTGGGCAAAACGGTTTTTGATCATTTCAACAGCAACCATTCCTGATTAGAAAACTGATAACATTAAAGGATTCAATGATCACATTAAGAGATAAGTTTAACACACAAATGAATAGAGAAAATCAGGCCCGAGTGATTTTGATAGCAATAAGCAACTGATAACATCACATTAAGCGATGATTTCTGTATATTATTTCGAAAAACAATAACACCTTTGGATTTTGAAATATTTTACAAATTATGCACTTAAAATATAGACTAAAATTTTTAAAATTTTATTAGAATATCATATTTATGTTTCAAATACGTTTCACACATTATTTAATCGTACATTCATTTTTACTTACAAAAACACCTTTCATCTCATTAAAAACAACACCTTTAAAAATGATGGGTGAGTTTTTATCATGAACATCTTTATGCTCCAATCTCCATCCTTCCTGCCTTTAAAAAGAAACAATGTAAGAAATTTAGTTGTTATAATATGCCAATAAAAACACAATGTAACATAAGTTAACAATTAAACAGAAAATTAACATTACTCCGAAGGAAAAACCAACCATTTTGATAGTTGTAATGAGAGAAAATAAGATTAAAAAATGTAAAGATAGTAAAGTAAGTGATACTGACAATTATAATGTTTACAGAAACAGAAAATTTACATTTTTTTCTAACATCACAGCTGCCAACATTGAAAGTTGAAAATCAGGCAGACTTAGTATGAATAAATTTAGCTACAAAAGATGGAGTGCAGAAGGGACTTCTTTACTAATTATAAAGCTGAAAGTCTCTCTGTCTGGATGTCCAGATTTCTCTCTTTCAGGATCATTGTGACGTGCATAGCGCCTAGACCGTTTGGCCGATTTTCATGAAATTTGACACAAAATTTGTAGCATGAGGGTGTGAACCTCAAAGGGATTTTTTAAAAATTCGATTTTGTTCTCTTTTTATTCAAATTTTAAGAACATTTTCCCGAGCAAATTATCATATTGTGGACAAACAAACTACCAAATTCTCATAACATGGAACGGTAACAAGGGCGAGCAAATTGGTCAGAAATTCACCATCCATGATTTGTAAATATACAGGGGAACCAAATGACCTTTTAATTTTCTACTATGGGCGAAGCGTGAGGTTACCACTAGTTTAAAATGTAAGTAAGGATTTCTTAAATTTTACAAGCACATTATAACGTTAAAGATACCCAATTTAATGATTTCCTCAATTTAATGATACATTTCACTGGTCCGCATTTGATTGCATTGAATGTCTATGTTCCTCAATTTAACGATATCCCTGATATAACAATTTAAAGATAACTTTTTCCGGACCCTTGACAATTGTTAAATCGAGGTTACACTGTATAAGACCTGAAATTCCAAAAATGAAACTACTATTTTTACTTTTTGAAGTTGAAAAGAAGTTTTAAAAGGGGCCTTAGCTTTTTTTTTCTTATAAATAAATAGTATAAGTGATTTTCTCTTATTAAATAAGTAATTATAAACAGCAGGTAAACATTTAGACAGTTCAAAGAAAAATTGGTTAAGATTTTACAGCATTTTCGGGGAAAAAAAGCTTTAAAAGGAAATAAAAATAAACATGTTTCAAAAATGATTGGGTTTTTGCACTCGTGCATAAAAAGATTTCAGTTTATATGATTGTATTTGTGCTTTTTTGTAGGAATTTTTCTTAAAATTTACTGAAAATTCCCCTTTTGGGGAATTTTGCCATTTTGATGAAAATTCAGGAGATATTTACACTACAACCTTGTTTATCCAGACTGGGATTTTAACTGGGACCAAAGACAATCCAAATAACTGAAAATCCAGATAATACAGATAGTATCAAGAGCGTGCACAGGGAGGGAGAAGGGATATACCTGTTGGCCTGGGCCTGAGCCTGAAGGGGCCCGAGATTTTTAAAATGAGGGGTGAAAGGACGTAAGAGTAGATAATATGGAGGGGGCCAATAAAAGTCATTTGTGATAAGCCCAAAAATTTCTGTGCATGTCTCCTGGTAGCATGGCTAATAAGCAAAACAAATCTTAAATAAGAAGAATTACTGTTCATTACAATGAAAAACCATATTCTTTAGCAAAATTACATGGAATTGTCAAAAATACATTAAAAAAATATCAAAACAATTTTTCATAATTTTTAACAAAGAATTGGTTTACTGTCCTCAGGTTTTAAAACTTGTTTCATTTGAATAAAGCAGGGTCAATTTTAACGGATTATAATTATAGTTCAGCTGCAGTGGTGTTTGTTATATTACCAAAACTTATTGTACAGGCTATGTATTTAATCAAAATAAAAAGCAAATGTTTGGCAGACTTTGCTTTTCTTGTTATTATAGACATTCTTGCTATTATAATTTAAAACTATTTATGTTAACACATTTTTTTTAAAGCTACAAATCTGATATCCCATAGGATTAGCCAAAAAAAAATTTTTTTTTTTTGAATATTCTTAATGTAATCTTATAAAGTTGCCAACCCATTTGAATGCTTGAATTTTTATGAATTTGACCACATCAAGTTCTTCAAAAGCATACAGTTTTAAATTATTCTATGGGAGTTAAAACAAGGTTTTGACCTACCCTCAGATAGGTTGATTTCCTTGATAAGGCTTTCTCCACCATGAGAGTGAAAAATTGGCAAGCCACGGCCAAAAAAAGAGAGGCCAGGAAGAAGATTCTTGAGAAGGCCATGGCCCACCCAGGGCTGTTGTGCCACTGAGGAAGAAAGGGGACAGATCTGATCTGGATAAACAAGGTTCTACTGCACTTTAAAGGGATTTCAGGAGAAGGTATTGAAATTTAGGAGCCTCCTGAATGAGTAAGGAGAGTTGGTAGCTATGTAGCA
This sequence comes from Uloborus diversus, assembly GCF_026930045.1. NCBI lineage: Eukaryota > Metazoa > Arthropoda > Arachnida > Araneae > Uloboridae > Uloborus > Uloborus diversus. Next base: position 49,005,081 of record NC_072738.1, on the reverse strand, counting down.
TTATAAAGCACAATTTTTCAATTTTTGGGTTACAACCCCTAACAGGTTCCAAGCAATTTCCAGTGTAGCAAGAATTGGTGTACCAGATTCACATATTAAGGGGCAAAATCCAAGCTGGGCTGGTACCCAGTACGGGACCTTCCGCAGCGCAATGCACCACCATGTCTATGGACCACTTTTGAACGTTTGCCTCTGAGCACAGTCATATGGAGAGCTCTCTAAGTCGGCCGCTAATGAGGTACAACTTGAGATGCATTGCTAAAAGTTGGGGTAAGGTGGAGAAAAGTGTAAAGTTTGCCTGTAGCAGTTTTCAACTCTATTTTATAATTTCTAAGTAGTTCAATATTTTGCTTTAAAAAAGTGCAACATATTTAGAAAGTCTAAAACAAGTAATTTAAAAGATACATATGTATTCCTAATTTTTGTAAAATTGCAATTGACTTTTTTTTTTGTTGAGATGTTTAAATATAAATTGATAATGAAGTACCTGAAATCTTTCTCATGCAGTGAAGGATAAAAAACAGCATCTAAATAAACTGAAAGAAGATTCTGAAAATCTTTAGCATTTTGAGTAGAGAAAACATACATTGTTGAATCAGATCCTGGAAAAAAAAAAAAAAGTTAGAATGTGCAATAAACTTGACAAATTACTTACAAGTAATTTAACTGCATTTTGATAGGAATTGGAATGTAACTTTTTCACTCCCCCCCTCCCCCCCCAAAAAAAAACATGCAGATGGAAATGAAAAACGAGCTGATGTGTGCATCACATGACTTCCTTTTACTCCAATTTAATGTCATTTACCCATTATTGGCAGTTTTAATATGATTCAACAGTTTACTCTCTAAATATCACCAACAGTGGCCAAATTGAAACCAGATTTTAAAAAAAAAATCGCCAAATTTGTCGCCAAGTTGGTGACGAAAAAGACTGGCGATATATCGCCAAGTGTCCGCCAAATTATAACACTACTTGAGTTTACATCGAAATTAACAATGATTTCCCCCCAAAAAGGGGCAAAAGACCCCCTTTGGAGCATCCAAATGCAACCAAAAAGGAAGGTGCACAACTAGACCCCACTGGGAGTCTACGTACCAAATTTCAACTTTCTAGGACATTCCGTTCTTGAGTTATGCAACATACATATGTCACGAGAAAACTCGTTGTAATTAACTCAGGGATCACCAAAATGTATATTTCGTTCCTAGGCATATATCCATGTGTGGTCGGGTTGAAAAAAAAAACACAACATTCATTTGGGGGTGAACAAAATGGAAATTAAGGCCGATTTTAGGGTGAAATTTTTTTTGCGAATACAATACTTCGTTTTTGGTAAAAGGAAGTAAAAAAATCATGGCATAACTTCTTTGGTTTTATTTACACCCACACCTGCATACAGTAAAACCTCTGCTAACGGCAGGGGCGGATCCAGACGATGGATTTGGGAGGGGAACTTTTTTAGCAGTTTATGTTTATGGGGAGGGGCGGTATATGAAATTACTCATTAAGAAAATAACCGTAAAAATTGAGTTTTACAATTCTTATCCTCTACAGCTCAAAGCTTCTTATAAAAAAATTTTTACTTTACAAATTTTACAAGTATAATTTTCAGAAAATAATTTTTAAAAACAGTTATTTCCATTGTTATATTTATATTTTCATCCTAAAATTTTCGCAACTGATATGGGGGGTCCGGGGATTCTCACCCGGAAAAATTTTGTGAAATTATAGCCCTAAGAACGCAGTTTTAGAGGGCCTCTGAGGGCGTTACGAGGAGGAAAGGTTCGAGGGGCTTTCTGCGGAAATTTTTAGAAATTGAAGTTTAAAAAACGCGATTATAGGCGATATTTGTTGACGGTAAGGTAAGAGACGGGGTTTTTGGGGTTGCCCTAGATCGATTTATTTATTTTTTTTATTTTTTTGTAGAACAAATCTAAATCGATCATCCCTCCGCCCAATCTTTCAAAGTTGAAGTTCCTAAAACGCAGGTACAGACTAACTTTGATTAGGTTACGAGCAGTGGGGTTCTTGGGCTCTTACCAAAATATGTTTCAAAATTGAAATCCTAGGAAACGAAGTTTTTAAGCGATGTTCAGTGACGAAGGATTAAAATGCTCTCCCCCTTAAAATTTTTCGAAATTGTAATTTTTCCCTTTTTAGATTTCTCACGAGAACATTCGGACCCTTGTCCGGAAATTTTTCGTAATTGACGTCTTAAAGCGTGACTATATTTGGTAAAGTTAGGGTTTCGGCAATTTTTCAATTTGAAGCTCCAAAAAAGCAATATTAAATGATTCTCGATGTTTTTTGAATGCGAGGTGTTAGGTAGTTCTCCCCTGGAATTTTTTAGAAATTCAAGCCCTGAAAACGAGATTTGAGACACTCTTTAAAGGTTTCGGTGGGGAAAAGGGGGCTTCCCAATTATGAAGACTTTCTTATTTTTAGACCGACTAGGAAAAATAAAAAATAAATAAAAAATGGAGGGGATGTAATTAATTGATCAATAAACCGCCACAATTGAATATTTTTATTTCAAGGTTCTTTTGAAAAGAAATTTAGATTTTTTTTGCGACATTCTTTTTTTCAACTTATTAAAATAGCTTCGTTTTTCGAAGGTCCGTTCTATTATTCTCTTTAATTGTGAGAAATGTTTTTAAGAAACATTCTAATCAGCATTTTGGGGTGGTCCCTCACCCCCTGTGGTTGCACAACTGACTTGTAGAAGCTTTAAATTTTTTGATCAACTTTACACCAAATGAATACAAAAGACAGTTTAAACAGGTTTGTGTTCAAAAAGACTTATTTTGAAAGATTACTGGAAAACAGATGAAAAAGCAAGTACGAAGATTTGGAAGACTGGAAATGGCCCTAAAGTGGATAAATTGAACTACTACTAGGAAGCTGTATTGTGCTATATCGATGAGCCTTTTAGTACGATGAAAAATATTTACTCAGTCCCCGAACTCGAATTTTTATGTAAACTTCTCATAGTCTTATAACCTATGACGGAAACATTTAATTTTTATATTTTTCTATAACAGTCTTTACATTCCTGCACGACCGGATCTTCGATTTTTCAGAACCGGAGCAAAACCTAAATCCTGCCATCCTTTACCCATCTTCGTTGAAATTTTATATCGAGGTTCAACGAAAAAACAACAGAAATTGCGTAAATTTGCATCCTCCTAGAAGTTGATACCCGGCAACTGGGGGGGGGGGGGTCAAAGGGTATAAAAGGTAAGCCAAAGGTATTTATTGGCTTGCTGCTGCCTACATCCGGCAGTGCGATTTCTATATTCACACAAGTAGGCACGAATTCATTTATTAAGCGTTTCCTATTTTTCTGTATTAAAGCATGTATCAACTACTGAAAACAAAGTGTGTCAACAATTAGATGTTCTCGTTTTAGTTTAGTGTCAACTCCAAACTTATGTCTTTTTTTACTTAAAAAAATGTGCATTCGTTTCATTAATCTAATATTGCTGCATTATAATAGGGGACTAGTTGCTACAGTTTACAGTTATCCCTTATTAAAGTTTCTCCTAGGTTTCTCCTAGTTCCTCCAAGCTATGTTAACAAACAGAAAAAAGTAATCTTTAAAGTGTCAACTACTGGTGGTTTTAACTTATCCTGTTTTCTGAACAGTTTTTGGTTTACTTGGGATTTTGTGTTTTGAATTACATTTCCCAGTTCCCTCTTTGGATTCGCTTTCGCAATTCTCTCCTCGCTTTTCATCGCGCCTTTCTCCAAGTTCAATTTCTATAAAACAGAAGAATTTTCCTGCACTCTGTTCTAAAAGTTTTTAGGTACACGTGAGATTTTGGGGGGAGGGGAATAATTAATCCATTTCCCCTGCGTGGATCGTGGATCCGCTTCTGCTATTGTCTAATCGCTTTTCCCAGAGCCTTTCGTCAAGTTCTAAAAAACAGTAAAAAAAAATTCCTGTATGTTATTTTCTGAACAGTTTTAAGATCACTTGGGAATTTTTTTTTTTTTTTGATTGGAGAGGAGAACATTTCCTAGTTCCCCTCCTTGGATCCGCTTTTGCAATTCTCCCTTCGCTTTTCCTCGCGCCTTTCTTCAAGTTCAAGTTCTATAAAACAGAATTTTCCTGCTCTCTGTTCTAAACCTTTTTAGAAAGGTACACATGAGATTTGGGGTGGGGGGGGGGCGGAGAACATTTCTCCAGTTCCCCTCCGTAGATTCGCTTCCGCTATTGTCTAATCGCTTTCCCTGGAGCCTTCCGTTAAGCTCTAATAAACGAAAAACAAAAAAATCCTGTACTTTGTATTCTGAACAGTTTTAGGATCACTTGGGATTTTTTTTTTTTTTTTTGAGAGGAGAGGGGAACATTCCCCAGTTGCCCTCCTTGGATCCGCTTTTGCAATTCTCTCTTCGCTTTTCCTTGCGCTTTTCTTCAAGTTCAAGTTCTATAAAACAGAAGAATTTTGCTGTACTCTGCTGTGAAAATGTTTAGGTACAGTGAGATTTTTGGAGGGGGGGGGGTGCAATCCCCCAGTTACCCCATGGATCTGCCACTGATATTGTCTGATCGTTTTTCCTGTAGCCTATTTTCAAATTGAAGTTCTATAAAACAATATCTTCCTGCTCTCTGTTCTAAAACGTTTTAGGTGCGCATGATATGTTGGGAGGATTTGAACATTCCTGCAGTTCCCTTCCGTAGATCCGATTCTGCTATTTTCTAATCGCTTTTCCTAGAGTTTTTCTTCAAGTTCAAGTTCTATAAAATAGAAGAGTTTTTCGGCACTCTGTTGTGAAAATTTTTAGGTATATATGGGAGTTAGGGAGGAGGGGAATTCTTTCAGTTCCCCTCCGTGAATCTGCTTCTGCTGTTGTCTCATTGCTTTTTCTGATGCCTTAGTTCACGTTCTAAAATACGGAAAACAGAATTCTGTACTCCTGTTTTCTGAACTGTTTTAAGTACACTTGGGATTTTTTCGAGGGAGGGGGGGGGGGACACTATCATAGTTCTCCTATTTGAATCTGTTTTTGCAATTCTCTTCTCGCTTTTCCTGGCGCCTTTCTTGAAGTTCAAGTTTTAAAAAACGGAAGAACTGTACTGTATTTTGTTCTGAAAATTTTTAGGTACACTTGAGATTTTGGGAGGGGAACGTTCCCCCAGTTCCCCTCCCGTGGATCCGCGCCTGGCTAACGGACACCCCTCCTATGCACACCTTGTGCCTCTCGCACAATTTTTAATTTCCCGATTCCAAGGCAAATAACATTACCAAACCCCTGTCCTGTGGACACCCCTCTATGCGGACAAAAAGAATTGTCCCGTTAGTGTCCACATTAGAGGGGTTTTGCTGTATATGCATTTATACATATACTAATGTAGCAACAACAACAAAAAGAAAAACACAGCAGTTGTCTTGCTTCTAAACCCCAAAGAACTACGTCTACATTTGTGAAAGGTAAACCACTTACTCGGGGAGACAGCATTTACTTTCAGGGAGAGGTGGGCCCTAGTAGTTGTCACATATGCATAAAATACCATATTAGGAATGCCTATACAGCTTAAAACTAAGGGCTTGGAAAGTGGGATGTAACTCTTAAAACCCCTTATCACTGCGTTTTTGAAGCTATTTTACAGAAACAAGTGATTTTTGCCAGTTTTAAATTGTTTTCACCCAGGTTTGTAGGCTGCAAATTTTTTTTGATCTTAAAAGTGTTCTTACATGCGTTTATCAAGTGATAATTTTTGCATGCATCTGTTCCTCAAAGCATTTCTAAAATTTAAAGGGCATCACAACATGTCTTGGCATTTTGTTTGGGAACTACGGTTTGCTCACCCTTGTTTACCCCTGACAATATTTTTTGCTAAGTGAAGCCAAAAGAAAATTTTCAGAAACTTTATTTACTTCTTCAAATATCATCACTGGGGTCTTGTTGATTTATGATTTGGAACATTGAAGAAAATAATATGCTATACTCAATCATTAAATTCATCTTGATTCACAAACTCGGCACCGTTCATAACCATTCACAAACACGGTAAACTTACAATAACTAGTTGGTGCAGTGTCAATTTCTCTTGTTATCAATGCAGAAAATAATAAATAGATACCACATTGGTTTGAAAATGAATAAAGTATTAAAGAAATAATAGTCATCCTCTATACTTTAAGCATAAATACAAAACATCTATAATCATTACAAAAATTTGTAAGAAAGAGGAAAATGCAAAACGTAAAAGGCAAAATTAACAATCAAACAAATTTAACTTTCATCATAGCAGTTTTCAATATCAATTACGAACCTGTAAAGGCATTCATAAATGTAGCCAAAGATCGATTCAGCATGTTGAAAAATGGATCTCGGCAAGGGAATTTTTGAGAGCCACATAATGCTAGATGCTCCAGAATGTGGGGAACCCCAGTGCTGTCACGAGGAATGGTTTTCAAAGAAACACTACACAGGAAAAAAGGTTGAAGCAAAATTCTTTTATTGAATCAATGCAAATTTTTTTGAAAGTTAATCAACTAGTTATTAAGTAAATACATATTAAAAAGTTTATTTAAAAAAAATGAATGAATTTTTTATTCATACAATTTGTATTTTGTGCATGATTCAAAAAGAAAACAAAAATGTATTATATGCAACATTCTTTCAATCTAAATGAAATTATGCAGTGGAAAGTTTCATAAATTTAGTCTAAATCTTAACAAAAAATAACACTTTGTTTAATAATCTTTTTTGTTTTGATCACCAATAAAGAGTTACAGATGAATTAAACATAAAATACATACCCAAATAAATTATTTGTATCATCACAACCTAAATGTAAATGACTCACACCAGTAGCTTTATGCTCAAGTAATGTGGCTGTGAGGCACAGCTCAGGTATACTTTCTACCTGTGGAGCAAATGAAAATGGTAAGGAGTAAAACAATTCAACTGAAATAGTATATTCAGGCTGAATTATTATTCACAACTTAATTTTATTTTATACATCCCAAATGGTCGAAGAAAAATAATATTACTGGGTTTCTTTAACAGAATTAAAGACAAAAAATATATGAAACTGCAGTCAAATGTTTGATCTAAAAAGAAAGTACGGTTCATGAAGAGCTGAGCATATGTGATACAATTATTTCATGCACAAGCCTTTTGTTTCAACATGAAAGGTAATTCAGATCAAACACTCCAGTTATCGGCATAAGTGCTTTATTTATTCATTTATTCCCACTAGTAGAAGCTACAAACTTAAAATAAAAAGCATGATTTTATTTTTAACATTCATCATTATTTTATTTTAATATAAACTTAACATCTCTCAATAATCAACAAGTTTGTTAAATATATATATACAAGGGTGTTTTTGTTTTAACTGTTTCAGAACTCCTAAGAGAGGTAGGGTGCACCATGGCAACTCGAAATCTTATAGCAATGAGTAGCTGGAATGCTTTCCTAAAGCAGTGACAGCGTTAGAAATCAGTAAAAAATCAAAAAATCTCACTTGTCCTTCGCACCGGTCAAGGTCAACATGAATATGTACTGGTCCGCTTTAAATTTAACACTAAGTATGTTTGTACTAAAATTATTTGCACTTTATGATTACATTTATTATTTTAAATATAACTGTTTCATTTTCAGCTAATTTATTAAATATTAAATTAATAAATTGTAACTATAAATATAGATGTATAAATATATATACTCGAATGTTCAAAATTATGTACTGCAAATAAAGGTCAAAATGGTAAACTAACAATGTGAAACAAATATGCAAAAAGTATAACATTTTTTATTGATGAGGATTTTTTTAATATACTTAAGGTTTCAAAATTTAAATTTTTTTGTTTGGTAAAGTTTGGCAATAAAACATTTAAATCTGTTATCTTAAACAGTGAAGCCTACAGTTTGAAAACCAACTTCATTAAGCAACCCTTAAAATAGACTACTAAAAATTACAGCCCCCCCTCCCTACTTCAAGTGTATTAATCTTTACTAATAATAAAGCTGAAAGTCTCTCTGTCCGGAGGATGTCTGGATGTCTGTAGGATGTCTGTAGGATGTCTGTGACGCGCATAGCGTCTAAACCGTTCGGCCGATTTTCATGAAATTTGGCACAAAGTTAGTATGTAGCATGGGGGTGTGCACCTCGAAGCGATTTTTCGAAAATTCGATGTGGTTCTTTTTCTATTCCAATTTTAAGAAAAAAAAATATCATAAGATGGACGAGTAAATTACGAAATTATCATAACGTGGAACCGTAACATGGGCACAAGCCAATTGGCGAGATACGAAATTATCATAACGTGGAACCGTAACATAGGTACAAGCCAACTGGCGAGAAAATTCACTATATATTATTTGTAAATATACAGGCTAACCAAAAGACCTTTTGATTTTTCTATCACGGGCAAAGCCGTGCGGGTACCACTAGTATAGAATAAAGTGAGGATGTGCAATGTAAAATTGCATAAAGCCATTTGAAAATAAAAATAATTGTAAAAAAAAAACGAGCAGATGTGTGCATCACATGACTTCCTTTTACGCCAATTTAATGATAATAGTAGTGCCTTGGAGTAAGCAAAGAAACACTTTAAATATTTTTGCCCCAAGTTTGTAGCGAACTGAAGCAAAAAAAAAAAAAGTTTTATACAAATTAATTTTCAAAATATTAGACATTTTAATGTGATTCAATGGTTAACTCTCTACGGGAGAGACTGAGGATACTTAATTTCCACTTTAGTTTTCAACTTTTTTCTCTGCCGCAAATTATCCTTTTTTTTTTAAATTTTTTTTTAAGTACATGAACAAAGGTAATTTTTTCCTCTATCTGACAGCATTTTTTTAGTTGAAATTAAACAAATAGTTTCCGTAAAATATATATAATTTTTTTTTAATTCATAAAGGGATTATGTATCCCCACATCAAGGATACATGATCCCTTCATGGGGTATACTTGATCCCACTGAGAAAATACAAAGACTTTTCATTAGATCTGCAATTTATTTATGGATTTTAGTTTTCTACATAATGTTTCTAAAAAATAACACCATTTCTAATTTTCTTTATTAGATTATAATAATGTGAATACAAAATAACATAGTTTCAAATTTCACTAGACATTTGTAAAAAAAGTGTACACAACTTTCATGAACTTATGATGCTTTTGATCAGTTACTTATTATTCAATACAGTTGTGAACAATACTATATTTTATGAATAAAACTAACAATTTTTTTAAAGTAGCGTAATGAAGCTAAAATTACAACAAATAAAACGAGCTGATGTGTGCATCACATGACTTCCTTTTACTCCATTTTAATGTTATTTCCCTATCATTGGCACTTATAATGTGATTCAATTGTTTACTCTCTAAATATCACCAACAGTGGCCAAATTGAAACCAAATGAAAAAAAAAATTTTAAATCGCCAAATTTAAAACCAAACGGCTGGCGATATATCGCCAAGTGTCCGACAAATTATAACACCACTTGAGTTTATATTGAAATTAACAATGATTTCTCCCCAAAAAGGGGCAAAAGACCCCCTTAGGAACATCCGAATGCAACTAAAAGGGAAGGTGCACAACTAGACCCCACTAGGAGTCAACGTACCAAATTTTAACTTTCTAGGACAGACCGTTTTTGAGTTATGCGAGATACATACACACATACATACGGACGTCACGAGAAAATTCGTTGTAATTAACTTGGGTGTCGTCAATATGGATATTTCAGGTGTCTGTACGTTCCTAGGCATATATCCATGTGTGGTCGGGTCGAAAAAAAACCTCAATATTCATTCAAGGTTGAGAAAAATGGCAATTAAGGCAGATTTTTGAGTGAAAATTTTTTTGCGAATACACTTCCTTTTTTGTAAAAGGAAGTAAAAAATCAACCAACGGTTTGGCTATAAAATAGCAAACATCGGATAGGCTAATGCTTTTGAATTTTTCTTGCTTATTGTGATTAAAAATAGCTAGCGATTGGTGGTCCCATGGACAGCTGATTATTTTTTATGGTGGTCTGAGGCAAGTTCCACTGGTCTGGGACCAGTGAACCAGCAGTAATTTCGAACTCTGCAGTGATGTACAAAGAAGCATCATAAAGAAAACAGATCATAAGTGAAAAACCTTTTCAATAATACTCGTACATATGTAAAAAAGCAAAAGGTATATGGGTCTAAGTAAGAGTTTGAAGTTTTTCCAACCAGCTACAATGCACACCTCACATCTTCGGCGCATGAAACTATGAGCAGTTTGGAACACACAAGGCATATCTCATATTTCTTGCTTTGGGAAACCATTTCTGACCCCACATTGCTGTATGATTTCAAATCATCATGATGCACCCTACCCCTCTCAGGAGTTATGAAACAGTAAACTGAAACATCATGTATATATAATTAGATGGAAAGTCTTAACTATGTCCAGGCAGAGCTAGATAATGTAGACGCACGCACGCCTACATATCTGCTGACGTGCGGATAAGTACGCCGCGAAGTTGCACGTCATCCGATAATCGTAAAAGTTCTTAAATAAAAAATATAGATCAATTGAAGATCAATTTCAAACGAATAAGAAGTAAAGATAATATCTTTACTTCTAATTCGTTTTAAATTGATATTGATCTTATTTATTTAGATTGTAAAAAATATTACAAGATAGTATATACACTCGCGCGTTCGGTGAATGTATTCGCTGCTGTGTGGATACATTCGCTGCAGGCACATCAGGCGATAATCGTTCAAATTCTTACTGCTTACTTTTAATTTGTTTTAAACTGATATTATTTAATTAATTTGTAAAAGTTATAAATAGATAGTATATATGCAAGATACTTATGATTACACTTATATACTTATGATTTAAAATGTTTTTTTCTTTTTTTTCTTTTTTTTTAAATCCCGACAATCCCCCCTCCCCCCAGTTTTTTTTCCTTTTTTTTTTAATTTACGTGATAAACAATGATTAGCTTGCAGATACTTTTGAGTTGCGTGCGCAGATACTTTATATTTTTGTCTGACTCTGTGTCCAGGTGCAGGTTCCAATCCATAATCATCTATTCAATTTAAGTGTCAATCGATAAAAATAAAATTAAAACAAAACCAATCAAAAAGAATAAAAAAGTTTTAGCATAATTTTTTGGTCTTTTGACCATAGGATGAAGGTCCCACTGCTGAAGAGTACTGGCTTCATCTCTGTCATTTATCTTTGTAAGCAGAGAAGGTTACAATGAATCTTCATTATGCATCCTACCCCTCTCAGGAGTTCTGAAACAGTAAACTGAAACACTCTGCACATATATTTAGATGGAGTAGTAAACATTCCCCTACATGCATGACAGATTAAAATCTAAAATGCAAAAAAATCTATCAACTAAAATAATTTTAAAATTTTGCACACAGTTTATTTTGTTTTAGAGTTTAGTTCAAGCAGTTTTTAAAATATATTACTGCTTTTCTAAATTATTGTTCAATGTAAAGATTTTTCCCCTTTTTAAAAAATTATAATAGTCTTATAATGTGGATAAATGAATTAACAAAAAAACTTTGCTATTTCAATAATTAAGTTTACAACACAACATAAAGTGCTACTATACCTTTTGTACTGAATAACCTAATATAGTGCTACCCGGAGAATATTTGACATCTTGACTAAAAAGTGATTGAGAACAGTATGCATATCTTCGATTTAATTTCCAGCTGAAAAAGAAGAAAAAAAAATCTGAATAATTATAGCTTGCACATAGTGTAAGAGAAAATATGAGAACAAAAGTGCTAACCTCCAATACATAAATTCAACGAAGAATTTCCATTTCAAAATCTACCGTCTAAATTTTGAACCCTTTTTGAAACATCTTATTTGAAGAAATGTGAAGTTAAATTTATGTACAACACACATTAAACATAAACAAGATAAATTTCAAGACTATAAACGGCCATTTGCAAAAAAACGGACAATTTGTCCCTGCACATGACAGCTCGTATATTTCTTTAAAAATAATAATTTAAAAGGTAATGCACAAAAGTTTGTTACTTCAGAAATCACAAATGCATGAACCACAATTTAAAGTTGATAGATGTTACAATTCAGTAAATTTTATAAGCCCATAATTTTTTTGTGACTAATCAGGTTTTAAAAGAATAATTACTAAATAATCAATTTAGTCTAAATTAGATATTTTTATATTTGCCATACAAAAACAGTGTAGCAACAAAGAAATTCAGAGTAGAAATACATACTAACACCACTGTCCTAGAAAAAAGGGAGAAAAAAAAGATAGAGAAATGACACTTGCAGAATCAAACATGAGGTTCACTGAAATCAAAGATGTTGATTTAAAATCGGGGAGGGGGATGGACATACCGTTTCTCCTCAACAACACCAATTCTAATTTTAGACACCTGAAAGAGTGATCTGAGCGCCCCCCCCCCATGAAAAGGCAGTATAATTAAAATAGTTCCATTTATATTAAAATCATATTTTAATATATATAGTATACACAGGGTTTTACCCATAGACATGGGAACCGGTTCGCTCTCGCTCACTTAACTAGATGGATCACCCTACCGAAGTTCGGAGGGGAAAATAATTCTCCCTAGGAGTAGACTCGGCCGCCATTGTGAGGGCAAATATATTGGTGGTTGAACAGCATTTGCTTCGTTTCTCAGCTTTTTTCAGGTGGATGAAACTTAATCATGCCGACTTCGTGTTCAGCATTTAAGAGCCATTGTCTGTAAGGATCAGCCAGGTTGTGATTGTTGACATTTTTAATTTTCTTTATTTTTGCAAATGTTGACAAGACATTATGTTATAAACAGTTGCATTTTTAATATAATTAACAGATAAAAAATTAGTATGGTTGAAAAAATAGGAATATTAGTACGACTATTTTAGCCTATAATGCACATTACACAATACGTCCATCTGTACCTATATCGATTTACTGTGTTTCTAATGACTTTTATAAAGCTTTTTTTATAAAAAGCATTAGAAACATATTATTTTAGGCGTCACTACTGTAATTTTATATTAAAGTTTAAAACAAACCGTGCGAAAAGCCATTCGAATTTAAAAAGTCTTTTTTTAAATAACTCCATAACATACTAGTTTCGAATGATTATATTTCCGAAAGTAATAGGAGACACCGATTTTTTTAGTTCATATGTTAGACGAACATGTTGGTTATCAAACTTAATTAGTTTCAGATCTCTGCTATGAGGGCGAGAGTAGTAGTTAGATTTTAAACATTTGCATTTTTGTGAAATTTATCACATAAAAGTTCCAATATCTTCTGGCGCCCTTATAGTGACACCAATTTTATTACATATTTTTGATGTATGCAAGTGTAGCTAGGAATTTATGCAAAAACGTTGGTGTCATCATGAAGGCGCTTTCAGAAAATTGGCATTGAATGTAGTAAAAAAATTCATTTTCAGTCATTTTTAAACAGAGTTTGTGGCCGTCGCCCTCGTAGTGACACCGATTTGACAGCTGTAATAGTATCTAAGAAGACCATATAATAGTACAGAATTTAAAAATCCATGTCATTATCGGGGCACTTAAAGCAACAAGAACTTTAAAATCTGCAAATTTGAAAAACACGCAAAAATGTGCCACGCCCCCTAAATTTAAAAATTTAATTTCCCAAAAACGGTAAGGCAGACAAAGCTCACATTTTGCACAAACATTACATTCATGATAAGGAACAACATATGTGAAAATAAGAAAAATTAAAAATGTCAACAATCACAAATGCCATAAACTGCCTGCTTCTTACAGACAGTGGCTCTTAAGTGTACGAATAGAGAAAAGAAAGGAAGCAATGTATCTTTCTACAGGTAAGAGTGAGTTTGTATTTAGAAGCGTAGAATTTAGTTTGAGCTACTATAATGTTAAATAATCAACAGGAGTAAAAATATTGTAACGCATACTGCTCTATTTGATATGAAAAATAAAGGAGCGTTGACGAAACCGACTACGAATAGTGTTAAAGTTTGCTCAGAAACAGAAAAGTGTATCCGTAAGTATATTAACAAAGGTTTACCAAAAATGGTCAAAATAAGAACTAAAATTGTCAATTTAGTGCTAGACAATTTTACTTGCATTTCTTTATTTAAAGAGATCAATCATGGCAATAATGATAAAGATAGGGAGCATACACTTCAACTAATAAAATTACTTGCAAACCAATATGTTAAAACTAGATGTCACCATATTTCTAAGAATCTCAATTGTAAGCGTAGTTGAATCAGACAAAAATTAACAAAAACCATACTCTTCAATAACGATTAAATTATCCGTCAAGTATAAACTAGCATAAATAAACTTATACCAAGCAGCATTTTATTTTAATTTAGCTTTAAGAAAAACATGAACAATTTACAAGTTAACAAATAAGCTGATTACGTATAGTTTTATGCAATTTTCTAGCTTTTAGAACAATATAACGATAACTAATGCTTCAACCTTAAGTTTCAAAGATACTAGGAAACCATACGATAGTGTAATAACGAAAAAATATTGATGATTTAGTAGCAATGGAAAGAGCTAAGTACAGCATGTGTCTAGATTCGTAAATTTTTTGCCTCCGTGTCTCCGTAACCAAAATATGAAGTTTGTAGGTCTCTCGTAATTTTAAGAAAAGTTTAAATTTAGCAAGTTTCAGTGAGAAATGGATAACATTTTTCACACGCATGCAGGCAGATACCGCTCGAAAACTAAAGTCTTTTGTATTTTTAAGGACATAAAACTTTTAGATCAATCAAAAATTAGCTTTGAAAAGTTGCCACCATTAAAAACTGCACATAATAGAGAATTAATAGCAAAGTTTCGTATTTTATCAGCAATTTAGTTGCAAGTGTAACATATTATTTTATTTCATAATATTTGTTATTGATTCTGATCCGAAAGTGGATGTGAGATTTACAAATCTATGTACCTTATGCCATTTTTGTTCAATAAAAATATTTTGTAAATTTTACTTCTTGCAATTTAAAGTACATATTCTGATCACGAGTAATTAAACATGTTATCATGACTTTAAAAGCCATTCAACATCAATTTTGATTTCTTAAATTTATAATTTATTACTAACCAAAAGTACATATAAATTTACCCATGAATTGCAAATTTTATGCAGTAAACTTCACAGATATATTCGAGTTAATTTAAAATCCCTTTATTTGAAAATATGCAAGAATTCACACAAGATACGAGATGCAGCATAAAAAATCCTCGTAGTGATTAAAACTGACTTAACCGTTACCAAAAAATTAATTTTTCGTTAAAGATAAAAGTATACTTTAATGTTTTGCATAATTCCAAATGACGAATGAGTTACAAATTAAGAAGATGCGAAATCTATTTTCTGTTTTGAAATTACCTCCAGTAGTTAATTTCGAACAAAAAAATGATTTTGAGGATTTTTTTTTCAAATTAAAAAAAAAATCTTTCACTGAAAATACTACTTTAAAACAGAAAAATCCCAGAAAATTGCGGAAAAACGAACTGATAGTAAGCTTATGTGATGCGCGGTGGAAAGTTCTTGCCCTACAAATGGCGGATGATCGTTGGTTGAAAAGGAATCACTTTTCCACCACAGGATGATCCATCTAGTTAAGAGAGCCCGAGCGAACCGGTTTCCATGTCTATGGTTTTACCGATATATCTGATATTTATTTTGGGAATATTATGACACTTGATATTTTTGGAACATGCAATATTTCCAGTCTAAAAAATTTATCAATCTTATTGATTTATTATAAAAAAATTAAAAAAGAAAAAAATAAATTCCTCATTTATTTATAGTAAGATTTATTCTATCATTTAATACAATATAACATGATATATAGTACATTTTAATTTTATATTTATAAAATAATCAACAAATGCATAAATAATTAGTTTTATAGCACACAGGCATATAATAGTCAAAAGAGCGACTGGGCAAAGTTAAGTGTGTAAGTTACGTTATATTTTATTTTTAAAACACTAAATTATCACATTTCAAATGATAGTAAGTATCATTCATACATAAATATTGCTTTTTTAATATGCAGATTAGAGACACACATATAAATAATCCAAGCTGACTGAAACATTATTACAAATTACACAATTTCTTCAAGTGATTTTCTGCTGTCTTAGTCTCTTGAGTAACCTTACTGATAGATAATTTTATCACTAAAACTAAGGAATTAAATTCAAACATTGCCAGATATTTTTATTTTCTATGTTTAAGTGCAAAGGAGAAACTTTGATTACAATAATTAATTTTAATTAGGCTTTTAACCAATACTAAGTTATGCATAATGTAAAACTTTAGCATTTAAATATTGTAAAATTTAATATCCAGGTGTTTTCATTATTTTAGTTCTGTGTTGTACACAAAAAATAGCAGTTAATGTTAAGTGGGTAATAGATAGTCGTCATATAGTTAAGATTACTTAACAAAAACTTTTTTTTTCGTTACTGTAACATATTTAAATGAGTTTATAAGTAAGGTTGATGGAATATGCCATAAGATTTGCAACAAAATTTAACATCTTAGAGTTTTCTTTTACATTAAAATCAGTTTGAATGTGATAAAACTAGTAAGTAACAATTTGAATTAATTTTGTACTATGGTACTTAACTTACTGTAACATTTCACTCATTTTTTTTACTCATTGAATGAATTAACAATGAGTAAAAAAAAACCCTGCTTTTTAATAAATTATCAAACATTTAAATTTGTTAACTATTTGGTTTCCGAATATTAAAACACTGTTTATACGTTTCTCTTTAATAAGTATTTTTATATTGGTTCCTGCAGAGTCTAATACATGTTAAAGTAATACTTATTATACGCTTTTTCATACAGTCTGTTCAAAAACGTACAAACGGTGCTTTACTGTATTTAGCAAAACCAAATATTCGGTTTGTCTGCAGAATATGCACTGAACACCAACCGAATATTTGGTGCATCTCTATAATAAGATAAGTAAAGAAAGAAACACTCAGTTTCTAAGTATATAATTAAAATAACTGCATACCAACACGATCAACAGTGTAATTTGTGCATGCAGTTACTAGGAACACAAAAACATTTTTTATTTGACTTCAAAATGCAAATGAATAAATTAGTACAACAAATCGAAGGTTAAAAATACATCACCTATTATTCATTTTTCAAAGCAAATTTTTAGGATTTCATTATATTATTTAATACAGTTTAAACTCAGTTTAATGATCATTACAATGTAAGAAAAAATACTTAAAAATGTGAAAAATGAATAAACGCAAATAAAAATATATTACATTAAGAATGCTGTTTTGAAAATAAAAAGAAAAAAAAAACCTAAGGCAGAAGCAAATGGACATGGATGCGTAGCAGTAGATAGTGTTAATACGTTTCGGAGTTCATTTGTTTATTGGTATCCGTCAATGAATTTCAGTTCTTTACTGAGACTCTCACTGATGATTTTACATCAAAAATACAAAACCCCGTTAAAAAACTACCCAGTAGTTAGGAAGGCCAACTGGCTGAACGAGACAATGCGTTATGAAATATTAGCTGAAAATAAATCCCCACATTTTTCTTCACTTGTGATAGCTAAGTATTGCATCATTACAAATAATTGTTTATAGAGCAGAAAGACAATTTGTGAAATTAGTTAACGGTTCAAGAAAATGAAATTTAATTTCATTTCTTACCTATTTTTTACGCAATGCAATTTATTTACTACAATTCGTGTGAAGGACATTTTCTGACCGCTGAATATTCACGTTGTTTTCAAACTTTCTGGAGTTACATTTGTTGTATTAGTGTGGGAAAATTATATGAGGTGTAGATGCTAGGTCTCTCCTCTTCGCTACATATATGGAGAAGCATAGTGTCCCAAAAACTTGCTAAGCCCTCCGTGGCTCTGAGGAAGAAGCTTCGTTAAGCCGGATAGCCATTTTTTATTCTCGAATAGTCGTGGCGACGATTCGAAGTCGGAGGGGGGGGGGGCGACCGCCCCTATATTTCCCTCTATTTTATTACCCCCTATGCTCAGTCAGAAATAGGGGTGTCGGAGGGCTTTCTTCTGGTATTTTTTCGAAATTGAAGATATAAAAACGTAGTTTTACACTATGTTTTAAGTTGAGGAGGAAAAGGAGAAGAGGTGCGATAGCCTCTCCTGATAATCCCCTCCAAATATAAATTCCCAAAACACAATCGTACGTTTTATATTTAATTAGGTATTGAGAGAGGGTTCGGAGGCTCTCCCCCGGGAAATTTTCAAGATTATTATTTGAAAAGCGCGGTTTTAAACGATCTATGGTGATGTTAAGGGAGACTCAGGGTCATCCCCCGATAAATTTTAAAACTTCAAACTCCAAGCTCGCAATTGCGAATTATTTCTGATTGTGACAGTTAAAGGGTGGTCTGCGGGGCTCTCCCCCGGTAAAATATGAAAACTGTAGTTCGAAAAGTGCAGTTTTAGGCGATCTATGGTGATATTAAAGAGAGATGCGAGGGCTATCCCTCCGAAATTTTTTAATGAAAAAACTGTTTGATATTGAATGAAAATATTGTTTGGATGTACATAATCAATTGGAGAGAATGGCATAAAATAAAACAGTACGGTTCGTATAGTATGTAGCAATAATTAAGTGCAGCACTACAATAGTACTGTACAATAGATGCCGCAATTATATTCGACGCATTTTTAGTTGTTCAAGCATTTCAAAAATCTTTAAATTTTTTTAGTTGTCAGAAACTTTTCTATTTTTCCGTTCATTTTCAAACTTTAGCTAAACAGCCCACTTATGAGAAATTGTGTTTCATCAACGTCATAGTTAGAACGAAAAATATACGGAATGGTGATTAGTACGTCAACAGAGCGATGTTTCGACTAGTACGGTGTGAGAACTACCGCTTTCAGTGATGCTAAAGAAAAAGTCCATTCAACGCACAAAAAAAATTTAGTACCAATAAAAAAAAGCAATACTTAAGCCCATCGATTCAGTTCCGAAAATTTTCGTGTTGCGGGTGAGAATTCGCGCCAGCTCCAAAACTCGTTCTTCGAGAAGAACTCACTATATAGCCGTTTCGCGGCTTTTCGAACTGCGTTGCACTGCGAATACACTGCAATTTAAAATTACACATAGAAGTAAAGTAAACATTCTTAGTTCTGTTCCATATTTCGGATATTTATTACTATTTGATTTTTAATACTAGGACCGTTTGGGATATTTTTCCTTTCTTAATTTTTTTCTTTTTTACTGATTGAGTTTTGACATGTTAACATAATAAAAGTCAATTATTAAATATTGTTTGTTTTTGAGGTTATTCGGTAAAATTGAATAATGTTTTTATTCATTTTATCAGTGGCGTAAGAAAGGAGATGGTGTCCATGTCCAGAACCATAACTTGAAGCTCAAAATCAGTAACTTAGCTCCTACAAAATATAAGTTCCTATAAAATCAACTCCTATAGTGGAAAGTAAAATTTTTCTCTTTTGTTCAAAATATGTTTTTCTTCACCTAAATTTTATGTATATGTATGCCTATGTAAAATTTAAATCAAATTACACCTGCATTTACATTTCAAGTAGCCCAGTTGTACTTCTTGAATTAAAAATTCACTGTCAGGAAATAATTAAAAATTTGAAGGTTGAATTCTTTCACATTTTAAATCCAATGCTTTTCATTTATTTATTTTTTAAAAAGTAGCGAAGTAGCGACTACTTTTCAAAAGTAGTTTGTAGTTGCTACATTTTGAAAAAGTAGTTGTAGTTCTAGTTAACTACATTTGTAATAAAGTAGTTGTATTTGTAGTTCGCTACAAAAAAAAAAGTAGTTTTTCCAACCACTGCCTATACTAATATTATAAAGAGAGAAAGTGCGGATTTTTGTGTGTTTATATGTTCGAGGTAATCTCCAGAACCACTGCATCTATATAGTTGAAAAATTCCTTCACTATACGAAAGGTACTTTCTTACTGAGTGACATAGGCTATAATTCGAAAGAATCCGATAAATAGTTCTTTTTTGTATTCCAATTTAGTCCTAAATTTCACATAAATTCTCGAATATGGGAGTGAAAAATTACTTGCACTTATTAATATTAGATATCGTTGAAAAGGGTAGAATTTTCCACCTTCTAAACAATTTGTTTCAAAATGCTCTAACCTAATTACGGTGGGAGTAATTTGCGTTTTTAGCTCGAAATTTTTTAGGCTTAGCTGAAATTAGGCACTACTTTCTTCATTAAATCTATCAATAAAAAGTAAAGGCATCATCCTATAGTTTTCTCTTTGACTTCATTGGAAAAAAACAAAATTTTTTACTCCTGATCTCTCTCGACCTGTGGTCGAAAAACTTAGCTTCTATCTTCAAAGGAAAAAAAGTTACAAGCGTTTTTAAATCAAGTTCAAAAAGTGTTATTTTGATTCAGGTTGTCAACCATTTTATTTTCGCGTTTACACGGTTACGCTTTTTGAATCCATTGTTTCTTTCTTTATTTTGCATTTAATTTCTTAAACTTATTTTATTTCGTGTTTCCATGGTTACACTTTTAAAATCCATCTTTTCGCATTTTAATTTCTTAAAAGTATTTTAATATATGTCGTCCTCCTAAGAGCACTAAAATCACTACTTACCTACTTGAACCGTGTTCTAAAAAAGAACCTACTGAAATCTTATTACAGAAAGGCGAAGACACTGTTCGTTCACTTGCCAAAGAAAGCAGTGTATTAATCTACATAGATGGTTCCTCTGACACTGACTGTAATAGAGGTGGCGTGGGCATCTCCATCATTTATCCCTCAGGAAATAACGTCAAACTTAAAATACCCACTGGCCAGATCGCCTCAAACTTAACCAGTGAACTCATTGCTATTAAAGCGGCTCTTTCTTATTGTCTCTCTTCCCCTACTCCTAAAAAGCAAATGGAAGAAATTGTGATCTTTTCCGACTCACAATCAGCACTCGAAGCCATACGTAACGGTGTGATAAGACTGACGCAAGAAATTAATTTTCTTCTCCACTCACTCAACATAAATTGTGTTTTCCAGTGGATCCCCGCTCATGTCTGAATCGAGGGAAAGGAGTGTGCAGATGCCCTAGCAAAGAAAGCACTTGACCTAGATCAACCTCTAACAGCCACCTTCACAGACGTGAATGCTGTTGCCATGCGAAGGATTTACGATCAGCTTTTCAGCAAGGCAACAATCCCCGACCTTCACTGTCCAAGAAACTTCTCCTCCACAATAGCTATAGGCTACGCACTGGACATTTCAAGGACATGAAGATATTACCAACTAATAATAAATTCTATCCCATCTGCAAGCACTGCCCCCATTTACAACTCACCCCGGATCATGTTTTTAATTGTCAGGCCATTATTCGCTCCCTCCTCCAACTTGGAGCACCACCAATTGAAATCCTGTACAGCCATCGGGCTTCAGAATTAGCAGATCTTGTTATCAAGACTTTTGGAGATATCTAAACCTTTCGCACTCTGCACGTCATCAGACACGACAACAACAACAATTTATGTCGTCATTGTTTGAAAGGGTAATTTTGCATATTTTTTTTTTTTTTTCTTTTATTTAAGCCTGATTGTTGAATATATGTCACTTGACACAATTTTTATTCTCAAGATAGACCGGGCAAAGTCGGGCAGCGCAGCTCTTAATATATAAACATTTGAAAGCTACTGCTAATGTGATTTTATACTTTTTTGTTTGTTTGGCGAAACACTTATTATTGCCATAGAAAAAACATCCGCTTCACTCACAAAAGAGCTGAGTTCCGGTAGCGTGGTCGCTTGGCGCGATAGGCGCTGAGCAGTTCAGTCTAGGATTATTGTTTTAAAGCAACCGTAAATGCAATTCATTGTTTTGGCGATTTGTTTTGAAAGAAAAGAAACTTTTGATTTGTTTTTATCCGAGTGAAATGTAAGACATTCTCTTCTTTTTTCTGACGATGATTTTTGAATGTTCCACGGGATGTTTTTTTTTTTTTTTTTCGTTAGACGAATGGATTATGATAGCGTGGTTTCTGGGCGAGTTTGGCGATAAACCATAGAGTTGCGGAATTATTTTTACATTTGAAAGATATTATTTGATGTCTTTTTTTATTTATTTGGCGAAATATTTTAAATTAAGGTAAAAACCGCTTCACTCGCTAAATAGAGTTTTAAATCTAATTTAATAATTTGACGAAAAGTTTTAAATTCCAAAGAAACTTTAGTTTTTTTTTTTTTGGAAAAGGTGCGTACGCATTTTATACAAAGAAAAATGATCATTTCACATCAGAGGGGGAGGGACGGAAAGTTTTTTAATTCAACGGACTTCCATTACATTTTTAGCACGGGCATCGCTGTGCGGGTACTGCTAGTTACTGATAAACACGTTGTGGTAATACTTTCCTCCAATTTTTTTTGCCAAACACGATTATTTGCTTGGATTTACCATAGTAAAATTCTCAATTTCCAGCCTAATATTTTTGTTTTCTTGAAATACAAGTGTCTGCGGTTCCAGAAAAAGAACGTTTAACATTTTGAACGGATGTAGTAATTTTCTGTGATACCTTAGGTCTTATTTATTCCACGTAATTTTATTTTAAATGTGTCTCCTGTATTTCTTGATCAAGCTTCGACTTACTAACGATTTTTACGACCAAACATTTAGAACTTCTGGTGTAAGTATTTATCACAATACTTTGACTCTCTCTTAGCATTAAACTGTCCCTCCTCTCTCTCTCTTTCAAATATATTTCGGCGACCCATGCATTTTTCTCCACCTAGAAACGATTTTCAGGACAATATTTTTCATCAAAAAAATTATATATGGGAATGTTTCGGCGGTTCCTATGAAGCCATCCTATTTATTTATCTACTAGCAAAAATACCCGGCGTTGCCTGGGTCAGTAATAATTGCAAGAAACAATCGTTACTGTCTTTCGTTTTCTGTTTTAACTGAAAGAACTCAAAACACATCGTTTTAACGTGATTAAAAATCGAGCTTCTTCCTTACCCATAAAAGTAACATAGCAATAAGTATAAACAACGAACGAATATTCATTTAGAAACGAAAGCACGAATTTAAGCATATCAAAATTTGAAGAATTTCCAAAATATGAACTAACAAAAACAAAGATCACTAAAAAAACCGTGCGCTTTATTTAATTAAATAGTACACACACAAAAGAAAAAAAAAAGGTCTCTACTATGTTTCTTTAAGGGTGCAAAAAGTAAATGTTGAAATGACTTTAAACTCATGTTTGCTCCGGAGAAGCCTTGATTCAAAATTTTCATTATGATTACTTTTAATATTGCTGTTGTTAGGCAACGAATTTTTGCAACAATGGGTTTTATATTCGCAACTACAGAGCTCGAATACGCTACCTTGCGGAAGTTACCATTACTAAAGAAAAAGGTAAAGCATTCCATTCCACGTGTTTTCTTTGGGGCTAAATTACAGGTTTCAAGCAGTTTATGGTGTAATGTAATTTCAGAAGAATGGAAAAGAAAGCTTCTCACCAACACAGTGAAAAATTATTGTCATTCAATAAGCGTCAAAGCAAGTTATAAGTTACGGCATTTGTTTGTTTTACCTTTTTCATCCACTATTAGACCGTGGCTGCTGCGCCCCCTATAGTTTATTGGAGTTGCGAATTTAATCATTTAATGGAAAAAATTATATGAAATTTACTGTTTTCCACCATAACTTTTCAAAACTAAGAATTTAAGGAATAAATTGTAGCCTAAGTTGTTCCTGATAATCTAGCTATCAATGGTGAAAAAATAGTTAAAATCCGTCCAGTAGTTTTGACGTTTACCCCGGACATTCATACAGAAGTAGCTGGCAATATTTGGCCTTGATTCAAAATTTACGTAATGATTACTTTTAATATTGCTGTTGTTAGGCAACGAATTTTCGAAACAATGGGTTTAAACTTTAATGTGGAAATTACATGACATTTACTATTTTCGATCACGACGTTCTTAAACTAAGTTTTTTAGCCATAAATTATAGCCTAAGTTGTTCCCCGATTATGTAGCTTTCTATGGTGAAAAAATGGTTAAAATCCCTCCAGTAGTTTTGAAGTTTACCCCGGACATCCGGACAGAGATTAGCCCTTTATGTATAAAGATAAGGATGCAACTCCTAAGAAAGCTATAAATGTCATGCTTGCTCCAGAGAGGCCTTGATTCAAAATTTACATTATGATTACTTTTAATATTGCAGTTGTTAGGAAACGAATTTTCCTAACAATGGATTTTATATTTAATCATTGAATGGGGATATTACATGAAATTTGCTGTTTTCCACCATAACTTTTTAAAACTAAGTTTTTAAGGAACAAATTATAGCCTAAGTTGTTCCCCGATTCTGTAGATATCTATGGTTAAAAAAATGGTTAAAATCCCTCCAGTAGTTTTGAAGTTTACCCCGGACATCCGGACAGAGCTTAGACCTTTATGTATAAAGATGAGGATGCAACTCCTAAGAAAACAATAAATGTCATGCTTGCTCCAGAGAGGCCTTGATTCAAATTTTACATTGTGATTACTTTTAACATTCCTGTTGTTAGGCAACGAATTTACCTAACAATGGATTTTATATTTAATCATTCAATGGGGAAATTACATGAAATTTGCTGTTTTCCACCATAACTTTTGAAATCTAAGTTTTTAAGGAACAAATTATAGCCTAAGTTGTTCCCCGATTATGTAGCTATCTATGGTGAAAAAATGGTTGAAATCCGTCCAGTAGTTTTGACGTTTACCCCGGACATCCGGACAGAGCTTAGACCTTTATGTATAAAGATAAGGATGCAACTCCCCAGAAAGCTATA
This sequence comes from Uloborus diversus, assembly GCF_026930045.1. Lineage (NCBI taxonomy): Eukaryota > Metazoa > Arthropoda > Arachnida > Araneae > Uloboridae > Uloborus > Uloborus diversus. The sequence continues at coordinate 48,980,269 of NC_072738.1, read as the reverse complement.
AATGTCATGCTTGCTCCAGAGAAGCCTTGATTCAAAATTAACATTACGATTACTTTTAATATTGCTGTTGTTAGGCAACGAATTTTCCCAACAATGGATTTTATATTTAATCATTCAATGGGGAAATTACAGAAATTTGCTGTTTTCCACCATAACTTTTGAAAACTAAGTTTTTAAGGAACAAATTATAGCCTAAGTTGTTCCCCGACTATGTAGCTATCTATGGTGAAAAAATGGTTGAAATCCCTCCAGTAGTTTTGAAGTTTACCCCGGACATCCGGACAGAGATTAGACCTTTATGTATAAAGATAAGGATGCAACTCCTAAGAAAGCAATAAATGTCATGCTTGCTCCAGAGAGGCCTTGATTCAAATTTTACATTGTGATTACTTTTAACATTCCTGTTGTTAGGCAACGAATTTACCCAACTATGGATTTTATATTTAATCATTCAATGGGGAAATTACATGAAATTTGCTGCTTTCCACCATAAATTTTGAAAACTAAGTTTTAAGGAACAAATTATAGCCTAAGTTGTTCCCCGATTATGTAGCTATCTATGGTGAAAAAATGGTTGAAATCCGTCCAGTAGTTTTGACGTTTACCCCGGACAGCCGGACAGAGCTTAGACCTTTATGTATAAAGATGAGGATGCAACTCCTAAGAAAGCAATAAATGTCATGCTTGCTCCAGAGAGGCCTTGATTCAAATTTTACATTGTGATTACTTTTAACATTCCTGTTGTTAGGGAACGAATTTACCTAACAATGGATTTTATATTTAATCATTCAATGGGGAAATTACAGAAATTTGCTGCTTTCCACCATAACTTTTGAAAACTAAGTTTTTAAGGAACAAATTATAGCCTAAGTTGTTCCCCGATTATGTAGCTATCTATGGTGAAAAAATGGTTAAAATCCCTCCAGTAGTTTTGAAGTTTACCCCGGACATCCGGACAGAGCGTAGACCTTTAAAGAAGATAAGGATGCAACTCCTAAGAAAGCTATAAATGTCATGCTTGCTCCAGAGAGGCCTTGATTCAACATTTACATTATGATTACTTTTAATATTGCAGTTGTTAGGCAACGAATTTTCCTAACAATGGATTTTATATTTAATCATTGAATGGGGATATACATGAAATTTGCTGTTTTCCACCATAACTTTTTAAAACTAAGTTTTTAAGGAACAAATTATAGCCTGAAATGTTCCCCGATTCTGTAGCTATCTATGGTGAAAAAATGGTTGAAATCCCTCCAGTAGTTTTGACGTTTACCCCGGACATCCGGACAGAGATTAGACCACGGAACATTCCAACTCGTAAAAAATAAAACATCGCACAGCGCAATATTAATAGCAGACGAATTCGGCAAGTTGGTGATGAAAAATAAAATAAATTTTTCCATCAAATACTGCGCTAACTTCCTGTGGACGAAAGCCGTACATCGTCCACTATATTGGCCCCTTTTTACAACCAATTTCCAGTAGTTTTTTTCTTTTTTTGCTTTAATAGCTGCTTCTAAAAAAATGAGAAACTTAGCATCATTTACATTGATCTGCTGCGATTGTCGGGAGCGGTGCACATACAGCGCCCTCTGGAAAAAGTGAACGAACGTTGCCACTTCTACATAGTAAAGATTTATCTCCTCCCCTTTAACCTCCCTGGATTAGACCTTTATGTATAAAAATTTTTTTTTTTAACCAAAGAACCATGAAGCATGATTTTGTATAACCAGGGCTGCCGAGAGAAAAGGCGTGCAAGTTTTGTCGCCGGTCCTCCTTCCCATAATGCTAATTTTACTTTATGCACAGTACCTTAATTTGAGCAGGGCCCGTAGTTTCCGACTAGACAGACATACCCACTATGCGGCTTAGTAAATAGTCTACTGAATACTTTTTTTTTTTGCTTTAAAAAATGAGAATCATGAATATTCCTGAATTGTATTTTAAGATTACATTTTCCATTCAAGTTTTACAGAAAAAATACTATTTGTCACTATTATTTCAATTGTTCATTTAAATTTACTATTTTAATTTTTTAAAACAAAGAAAAGTTTTCCTTTTTCTTCGTTTGTTGCATCGCAAAAAGGAAATTGGCGGCCCCACTTCTAAAAAACTGGGGAGGGGGCAGCCCCCCTTTTCCTTGGTGGGGAGATCACCCAGCGATAGCTTAAGACTGCATGTTTTAGACTTCGGTTTCGAAAAATTTCCGGAGGAGAACACGCTCGCTCCTTTTGTACAATCTTCAAACCTAACGCCTAATAAGAGGGCCTAACTTTGTGTTATTATAAGGTTCCGACTTCGGAATTTTTTTTCTAGGAAGTGAACCCGTTTCTCCCAAACATCAGTAAAAAAATGTAAAAATGCGTTTTTAAACCTCTAATTAAAAACAAAGTCGGAGTAGTCCTCCGCATTTTCCTTTGTAGTCACCGAAGGAAGTCTAAAATTGACGTTTTAGGGCTTATCGGATCCAAAAGATTTACCGAGGAGAACCTCCGAACTCATTCTTTCCTCATTAGCCGCGTTGACAACATTTTCTACCTCGTAAATAACCGCTCCGGCTCCAAAGAAAAAACCGGTTCAAAAATTCCCCGTTTACATATAAAAAGAGGTTCCCCCAAATTAAAAATTTTCCTTTTTGGTTATTTTTCAACAATCTGTCGAGAAATGTTACAGATTTTATTCTTTGTTCAAGCCTGATTGTTAAACACGCGTCACTTGACATAACTTTTACTTTGGAGGTAGATCGCGCTAAGCCGGGCGATGAATTCTAGTTAGTAGGCAGTGAAAAGTCTAATATTCAATAAACTATACAGGAAGTAGTTTACCAAAGCTGTAAGTCATACTTCTCAAAGACTATTACTACGCATTTTTATAGAAGCAACATTCTTCTATTTTTGCGAAATGCCAGATTCAGAATATCTTTCTCAAAGCACCTCGAACTCTCCAAACTTCACCAAATGTTGATAATTTTACTAAATCGTCATACAAACATTGCTGAATGAGGATGCCGAGCAAAAGTTATTATACTTGTAGAAGATAGATATAAAAAGAAAAAGTACTTGATCTTATTTTTCTGTAAGTTTGACTTCAACATGGTTCAGTGCAGGTTAATTAGTACGAAAAAGTTGCATATTGTTCTTGTAGCCTAATTCGTGTAGTCGGCAAATTCACAAAGATAAATGTAGTTGTGTACCGTAATTGTTTTTTCTTCTGTTATTTAATAACCTATAAAAGTAGATTATTGGCTCTTAAGGCCGTGGTTAGCTTTCTTAGCACTCCAGTGTCTTTATAATATGACACCGGAGTATCGGGTGTTGGATATGATCATGTGCTGCATATGCTACACATATATGCACGCGTTGTGCGTATGAGTGACAAAAAAACAAAACAAAAACGTGTCATCAGTGGCACCAAATATGATTGACCTTTCCCTTTTCCATGGAAGTAAACATGGATTTTTTGATATTGTTTTTAAGGTCATAAAATGTGGTTTAATATATTTAAAGACTATTTTAATTCGTTTTAGTTTCATAATAATTTTTGGCGTTTTTGTCTATTTGTCTTTACTTTGTGTGAAGTTATCTTTGCCCAGAGTTTTTCTTACTATGGCCAATGTTCCTAATGAGATCAAATCGTTTTTCGCTGCTTAAACTGCTGAAAAATATACTTGAAACTTAAAATTTTCCTTGGTTTTATTTTTTTTAGTTCTATAAATTGTCTTATGAATATGCAAGAGCTGCAGAAATTCAATCATAAAAGAACGTGATAATAGGTTTTGAACGATAGGGTAGCCTTGCACTTACGCACTTACTTCATATAAGGGAAATTGACTAGGGTGCAGTGAGAAAATACTAGTTCTTCAAGGAGTGCCGCTAGTCGAAAAAGTTTGAGGCCCCATTGTTCTAGGGGATTCCGTAATTAAAAAAACGTCTCGAGTCAGGTTCAGGAAATTTACAATTAGATGAACCGAAAAAAAAACCTTTTTTTTTAAAAGCACTTTTATAATACTTGGCCTGATTGTCACGGAGAAATCTGAGGCCTGGTTTTGCTTATATCTCTGCAACTAGACCACTTAGAGACTTCAGGATTTCACTAAATGATTTGCTAAATCTTATGGAGCAACTTAGCGCTGAAAAATTAAAATTCTAAAATAAAATTATTATTTCAGTTAGGATGGAAAACAGCAAATTTCATGTAATTTCCCTATAAATGTTTAAATTTAAAACCCATTGTTACAAATTTTGTTGCCTTGCAACAGTAACGTTAAAAGCAATCATAATGGAAATTATGAATCAAGGCTTCTCTGAAGCAAGCATGAAATTAGCAAGCATAAATCCTAGAGAGGAACAAGGATTAAATTTTAGCGCCAACTGCGTAAAAGTTTTAGATACGTATATAGGTTTTTTCCCTTTTAGTACCGAGCATTTATAGTATGAAAAAATAAGGTGAAGTTTCGTGAGGGTAAAATTATTCTAGTTCTGAAATACATTTACACTAAAAAGAATAAAATAACAGATTTTTTTTTAAAAATACCAAGCACTTTTCATAATGCACTCAAAAGGACAAAATAACTTTTCTGGGTCAGAAAGGATTATTTAAGAATTCCTGTAGTTTTCGAAAATTCTCAAGAAAATGGCACCAAAAAACAAACGAAGAAAAGTGCGGTTCTAGTCATTTCATACCAAACTTTTCCAATAAGAAAAATATGCATGTTTCAACACTCAAAATTATGATTGAAAGCTAGATAGTGATAATAAATTCTCTTCATGACTTTGAGCCCCACTTTTCTTCGTTTGTGGTGTCATTTTCTTGGAATTTTCGAAAACTACAGGAATTCTTAAATTGTCCTTTCTGACCCAGAAAAATTATTTAATCCTTTTGAGTGCATTATGAAAAGTGCTTGGTATTTTTGAAAAATATTCTGTTTTTTCAATTTCGATGATGCGGGTAAAGTGGAAAAGGTGCCATTAGTGGAGCAAAGTACACGTATGAAATTTGGCATTTTTTAGACAATTTCTTGATCTGCCACAATTGGGTTGAGGCTTCAACCAAATGCTGCTTTTTGATCATTTTAGCAAAATTAGTAAAAAAAAAAAAGTATTTTTCTTCTATTAGTAATGGGTAGTGAGGACAAGTTGCTCTTTAAATTCCCATAAAAATTTAAGATATGTCGATGTGTGGTATAATTCCGTCCTTTGCCCGGAAAGGTGTAGAAGTGTTCGCAGTTTTTCGATTTTTAATGCTTTTTTAAATAAATGTTGTTGGGCCGTTAAAATACAGCCTTCGCCATATTTATCTGAAGCAAGTTTTAGTTCGTCACATATGGTCAGGGCCCGGTTAAGATATCGGGAGGTCCATGGCAAACACTTTTTCGGGGTTCCTTGTAGCAAACCTTACAATTTTAGCCATTTCGTGGGCTCTTAAACGGTGGGGGGCCCCTAGGTCACAGCCTTGTTTCTCTATTGAGTAATCAAACTCTGAATATGATGCATTTTTAGATGCTTGTTGTGTTATAAATTAACTACTTAATGTTTGCAAATTTTAAATTTTGAAACATGCTATTAGAAACGTGGTGCAACTTTCTGTGTGCTTTGCGTTCAAAACCAGCAAGAATAACCCAGAACCAAGTCCATCATTTCAAAGGGTTTAGGTTCAATACATTTTATTTATAAACGAGTCAATTCAATTATAAACGAGCGAGATATTACGCACTGAACCTTAAGTTGGCCTTATTTGGTGCACCTACAATATTTTTATACAATCAGTTAAAAAAATCGTGATTTAATTCGTCACAAATATCCCAGTGATGGAACAATGACAGCAATTTCAACGACAAGAAACAATAACAGCAATTTCAACGACAAGAAAATCACGATTTTCCACATCCCAAATAATGAAGGAGTCTTTACTATTATGTTTTATCAGAACAAAATAAAAAATGAAAACGAGGTCAAGTTGTCATAAATACTTTTTATTTCCCTTTTGGTTCGTCATTGGTACTTGTACACAAATAATTTATGGATTTTATTCTTGAAGACTTCACTAACCAATCACACAGCGCAACAAAGTCATCACTGTTACAATTTATACAAATAGAACTGCTTTTTAGCAATTGAGTACTATTACAGCCAGGAGCCAGACTACTATGTCGTATTCAGTAATCTAGCTTTAGGTCATGTTTTAGGTGTCTTAAAATTTACGATGTTGAAGATTTTTTTAAATTACAGTAAGTAATAACCATCCTCTTCATTAATTTTAAATTTCTTTTGAGAGATACAAACTGGTTAAAAGCTTTCAAGTCTCTTTAAAGTGGTTCTCTACCCTCCCCCCACCCCACGCAAAAAACGGCATTCTTTTGTAAACTTCAAAAAATGGGTCTATTTCCTGCACAGATGACGACATTTTGTTAATAACGACTGAATGTTTGTTATACCCAGTTACCTTGAACTTTTAAGAGCCATAAGCATCGGTAGCACACCACCCATGTCGTAACACAGCTGAATTCTGCGCCATGTTCTCGCAAATGCAGATGCGCATTGCAGCGAAACATCTCAAAACCTCAGGTACTCCAAAAATATCTGCGAGAACATGGAACAGAGTTTAGCTGTGTTACGACATGGATGCGGTTTTCCCGCTGTTTTTGACTCTTCAGGAGCGGGTTCAGAAATTTTTGCAAAGGGAGTCAAGTTTATGATAAAAGTGTCAGTTATGCAGGGGTGCTCATCCCCTCAGCGTCCCCCTTCGGACCCCCCGAATGAGATCAAATCCCTTGAGAATTACTCCCCTCTCCCCTAATGTTTTCAACGACGCTATCTGTGCCATGAATCATATCCTAAGGCCGACAGGCTGGTCACGTTACCATCAGCTTTGAATGTATGAGACACAAAACCTATACATACACATTTTATAACACACACAACATGCGGTTGGAAATAGAAGAGTGCTCTGAAAAATCGTTAATTAGAAGTGTTTGTTCAGTTGAAAACGAACTAAACACTCAAAATAGCAAGACCCAGTAAACGAACCCAGTCATATCCCTTGAATTTTGACGAACTGAATAGAAATACCCTGCAGAATGAAACAAAAAAATATTTACATTAATTCCATGCACTATTTTTTCGAGTCTAAAAAGGTCGATAATAATCATAATAAAATTCTTGTCACAGGAGAGTCAGCTGACCCTTTGACCCTCCCCTTAATCCGCCCTTGTAATACTTAAAGGTAACTGCGCATAACAAACATTTATCTATAACTGACCTAATGTTAGAAATAAAAAAAGGGGGTATGCCCACTTTTGAACCCCCCAGCACATCAACCAAGTTATAAAGAAAATAACTCTTGCGCGAATTTCTTATGGTGCAAAATTTTGTCGTACTTTTAAACAAGTGCAAGTTGAGAGAATGGGGTCGTTTCCAAAATTTTAAAAGTATTTTTTTTCTGAAAGTGCATGGTTAAAAACATAAGATCTGACCATTTTTTAAAATAACTTGTTTAAGTTTAATATTAAAAAAAAAAAACTTTAATCGGTGCGCTTTCATTGTTTATGCTTCTGCCGATAACATCACAAATGATGAAATGCCATTCACTATTGCCATTCACAAAGCAAAATCATTATTTCGCATCTTTACTCACGCGTATTGGCAACGATATGGTTTATAGCAAGCGTGGAGCGCAATATTTAATTCGCTTCTTGATTATCAGAACGCGGAAACGCGGTTGAAAGATGCACTAAAGTGCATCATTTGTGACATCTTGTTTGAAAAATTGTACATTTTAAAAAATTAAGTAAAAAATAACTGTTGGGAAAATGAAAGATTTTTCTCGCTCCATGTTATTATTTTTATTTTTTGCTTAATCTATCAATTTCAAAGACTAAAAATAATACTTTTGACTGAAGGAAACAACCCCATTGTTTTGTTGAGAGAACAGGGTTGAAAAGTATTAGTTAAAACGTGGAGAATGGGTTGGATAAAACAGTCTCTTTTCTTCCTTCACAAATCGATAGATCACACATGATTAGCTGACTTTGTCGAACAATCTTGCCGCAACGATCTTGTTCACTTAATTGTATACAACTTAGACCATCCCTAGTGTATTCGGTCTAGCCGACAAGGGATCAAGCAAAATGGGACACGAAACGTAAAACACGAACCATGATTTTTGAATGACAAGACCGAAATATTGAAAAGTTTTACAAATCAGAATCAGTCAAATTTTTATATACATCGTCAAAAAATGTTAAAAACTGTCAAAGGACACTGACAAAGTAAATACATTGAAACATAAAATTGTGAAGACTAGAAACAATTATGCGCAGAACACTGTTGTGGCTTTGCGTAAGTCAAATATATACATTATAACAACTTCAATCATATTCATATTTTTACTCACAAGGATGAGTGCAGTCACCGAAAAACACAAATTTTCAACGGTATGTGTACAGATTTTTTAAACTTTAGTTAGAGAAAACACGACTCATATGGGATAGGGAAACAGTGGTTCAAGTCTAAAATTCTTTATTCTAAAAGTTTTGTTTGTTGTTATATTCTTAGCTGCATACTTTTAAGCATAGGTCACGAAAATTTAATTGTCATTGTTGAATTTGTGAAATTACGGTATTCGAATAAGATTTCGTAGAAATTTAGCAACACACTCAGACTTATTTTCCTGGAGAGAACGCAGTTCTTTCAAACATTGCTTACAAAAACAAGTAACAATAAATTGCATTATTTTGAATGCATCAAAAAATTTATGCATTCATAATTAAAACAAAAACACGTAAAAAATGAAAACAAGCTTGAGTAATTTCGATGCCAGTTTGGTTTTAACCCTTTGAGGCATGGCAGTTTTGTTTAAGGAAATCTTGTCTTTTTACTTTTTCAAGTCACATTGTTCAGTTCGTTGAAAAAAAGAAGAGGTTTGGTGGTCTTAAACGAGGTCACAGTGCCTCAAAGGTACTTTAGTCTGATTTTTGTGTAGTCACCTTCAGTGACGTTCCCATCAAATTTTCTGAGGGTATAATCCCAGTAATCAGTTATGCACAATATGTGCATGCGATCATATACATAAAATATGAAAATTTTCGACGCTTGAGTGTATACGCTATGTGTCTAAAAAATTTTTTGAGAGTATATGGCGATTATGGAGTGTACCCTATTTGAACACCACTGGTCACCTTAGGTAACTACATTAAAATCAGTGATACTCTGTACAGTAAAACCTGTCTACAACGATACTGTTGGGACATAAAAAATATGTTGTTATAGACAGGTTATTGTTATAGACAGTTTGATTATTTATGCTAAAATTTTGCTGGGACCAAGGAAAATATCGTTATAGACAGGTTTATTGTTATAGACAGTATTGTTATACACAGGTTTCAATGTAACAAGTTACAACTAAATGATGCAATTACCTGCAGTTAAGACATAACTACTAGGAATTTATTCTTAGATAAGTAAACCGGAATCAGTGTTACTCTGTTAGAAGAAAAACATTTGAGTCATAGATTGCAAACTAAAAACAAGTATATTTTCTAATTTTCATTTTCATTTCAAACTAATTAGCGTCAACAGAAATTTCAAGCTTTTTGAATTAACAAGCGGACAATGATTCAAGATTAGCATTTGCAGCCTTGGCATGCGTTAAAAATACACTTATTAAATGTCGATAATCTACGAGACGAATATTTAGCTATCTAGACTCAAACAAGTTTTGGGGAAATGACTTAAACCATTATTATATTAACATACCTCAGGTAGATAATATCATTTATGGTACAGCAACCAGACTATAAAGTGACGGTGGTCAGTTCGAGAGGTCATCGAGAGATTTCGGTGGCAGCGTTAGAGATTCCTGATCCTGCAGTTTCTTACACGAGTTTTCACCAGACGATTAGACTCTCGGTCAGATACCTGAACCTCAAATTCAAGCTTTCTCATTGGCTTAAGGCTTCGACCGACGGTTTGGCCAACAGGCTGTATAATCCGATATTTTGGTTCCAAGAGAGTTTAGATGTAGGCTTGTTTCAAGTATTTGGAAATGCGTTAATATTGTCGCTAGTTACTACATCACTAAATAACAAAAATAACTAATGAGAAAGTAAGTAAAACACCACTTTAAGTCAATCTATTAAGATAACTGAATTCTAAAATTAATTAATAGCTTCAGGGGAGTCCCCGATTGGAGGTCACTGCGACCTTCAAACCATTTCCTTATTCGGAAAATTTCGTCTGACGTTTCGGCAAAATTACCATCATTTGGCAAATTTTGTGTCACGATTCGACAAAATTATCCTCATTCAGCAAGTTTTGGAGTTCCATTCGGCAAAAATATCATCATTCGGCGAATTTTGTCTGACGATTCGGCAAATTTTGTATCACGATTCGACAAAATTATCATCATTCGGTAAATTTAGACTGGCAGTTGGACAAAATTATCATCATTCGACACCCTCCCAAAAATTTAACTTCGGGGTACCCCTGAATAACTCATTTTACGTGACGCTTTATGTGACAAACTCTATTTTGGTAACTCACTTGTTTTATTTCTTAACTAATGAAATCTTCTCAATTTATATATTGAAATAGTCAAACATCAGTCAACATATTTAAAATTTACCCACCAGTTTTCTTTCACGCAGTTTTAGTACAGATACTATAGTTCCATAAAATCTGACCTAGCAGAGCCTCAGTGCTGTAAAGAATCTGCGAAAGCTTCATACTGCAGCCAAGTTAGATTTTCCCCAACTGTTATGACAAGTACAGTTTAGGAGTCAAAGTGTCTGAATGACCAGTTCCGTTAGTGGAATTAGGATGACCAAGGGCAGAATCGTCCGGTGAGTACGAGCGTCAGTATTCTGACTTTTAAAAAGATTGAAACACTTAATTCATTTTTGTTTCAGTTTGAAAGAATAAGCTACATACGGTTTACGCAGGAAATCAACCTTTTTTTTTCATTAATTTCCGGAAAAAATTCTAATTTTAGTAGCAAAAGTCCTAAATCGAAACATTGCGACGAATCATATGAAAATAAATCTTTGCACACTTTTTCAATTCACTTAGATTGTCAGAAAAAATCTTTCTGCACAGATATTTATCATTAATACTAATGATATAAAAATGGACTAACATTTTTCTTGGAGAGAACGATTCATATGTTTAAAGTAGCGAAAACCTTAGCTCTGCCATCGAAACTACAGTCATTACTAAAAGATAAATTAATTCAGATTATCTTAGCAAATAGTGCAGTTGCTTTAGTTTGGGTATTGCTACACGGGAAATCACCATTTAATCACGCGATAGTGTTTTAAAAGATAAGTTGTATTTAGTGCTGTATATGCTATTTACAACTAAATTTTCCAAAAAAATATTCCTCTGTAAAATTTCTGAGCGTATGAAGTACTAAACAGCTAACATACTTAGTAACAAAAAAAAAAAAAAAAGCTTTTCCTTTTACAGTAGCTAATACAAATTGAAACCGTAGAAGCTGTATGAATGATATGTGAATATAAATGATGAGTATACAACACGGTGATTTGACTTTTCGGTCATGTCTGCTAAGTCAGTCCTGCTATAAATTATATAAAAGCTCGTAACACGTAAGCCTGAAAAGCATGACGTGCAAATACTGTTTCAGAAGTCTTAAGCCAAGCACATAAAAATAAATATTTCACAAAATAAACCACTTTTTGGCGTCCAGTACGCTGTTGAGGATTTTCCAAAACAGTTTCATCCAGTGGAATTTCTGTGGTCGCGAATGATTGGGTGCTTGAATTTTAAATAGGTCTACAGAATACAGCAGGAGTATGTTTTAGGTGGTGGTAGAACATGTTCACTGTTGGTACGTTCATCATTATTTTTTGGCATGACGAGGATTTTTTTAACAGCGTTCTTTAAAGATCGCCTTGTCTTAACGATCTTCAGGGGTTTTACAGGCGCCCTTGCCTGACATTGGTGTTGACAGCAGGAGCAACCAAAACTATTTGACACTTGTCCGTTGTCATCCCATGCTGTGGAGGGCTGTATCGTGACGTTCTGGTTGGAGAACAAGGAAGCACTGCTGGCAAATCGAACTCTGCTGGCAGTTTTGGGTTCGTGCGATGTTTGTATTCCAACATGCTGGGAAGTTCCAGGCTGAGAACTGGTGGTGTACAGCAGGGCTGGATTTATGGAGAAAGCTCGACCTCTGTTGGCACCCAATGTCACTGGAGAGTAGGTTTGGTGAGAATCCCCGAACTGGGATGGCTCTGGAATGGTTGGAACGATGTCGAGGGACGCTCTTTTCCGTGGAGTGCCTTTATATCCATTAAGCCAATATGTTTTCATTAAACCTTTTCCCTGAAACGAAGAAATAAACGTTTCTGAACATAATTAGGAAGATAGTAACGTCCGAAGAGACAGATAAAGAACAGAGCTTACTTTAACGCTGATAGTGCCCCTTTCGGATATGTCCCATTGGTCTGATGGTAGTCGTTCTGCCGTTTCTTCACTGATATGTATTTTTAGTGCCTGAAATGAACAAATTCCTCCAGTTAAAAAATTATATAAGAATACTGTTTTTTTTTTTGTGACAAAAATCAACTGTTTGGTTGGGTTTTCGAACGTTTTATCTGGAAAAAAGGAGAATTCCTAGTTGTAACATGGAAAAGAGTAAATAATTTGTGAAAAAAAAGGATAAATGGTTGATAGGAGATGATAGTAAATAACTCATTTAGGAATTTTCAGTGAATGAATCAATTTATTTCAATCAATTTTACAAGATAGTTAATTAAGCATTATTTTCATTTCTACCGACTTTAAGATTTTAGCAATTATTATTGTTGGTGAAAATTTTGATTGTAGAGATCTTTGAAAGGTAAATATTTTTTGAAGAAAACTTGATAAAGCTAAATTTTATACCTTATTCGATATCTTGGCAGTAGTTTGATTTTCAAAAATCGGAACAATGCCAATTTTTAGTAATTATTACCATTTTAATTCAGCAATTGAATGAAGGATCTGTTTATCCTTTCTCAAACACTACCACACGCTGCATTTAATTTCCAGTTGGCTCCAGAGTTCAATAGTTTGCTAGACAGTTTTGAGTGTGAAAGAATTCCAACACAACTTGATGCTACGAGATACCATTCCTGTGTATAAAGCAGTAAAGTCCCAAAAAATCCGAAAAAAAAAGAAAAAAAAGAAAAAAGGGACCAGACCATTTTGAGGAATAACGTATTTTTTGGGCTAAGCGATTTTTTTTTTAAAATAAGAGTAAGTCAATAGTAATGTGTGATTACATAAATATTATTTCGTTGTATCACACAGTTTACTCTATAAGCGTTGTTAAGACACAACTCATGTGTACAATTTAATTGATATTGGCGTTTTCTCTCGTATAAATTAGGCCTTAGCAATTAAAACGCGTTTCGTACGTTATTCCACGACTTAATTATATTCCGTGAGAATAATTCAGGTATGGATCTTATAACAAGATACTTGAAGTTGGATGATTTCATTTATGTTATGGCTGATACAGAAAAAATTCTTATAATAGCACATAGCCAAAAACCGTTATTGGCAAAGCAAACCGATTTTTCTCACCCCTATTTTACCAAATGAAATCGTTTAAAACCTTGCTAATGGAAGTAATCGTATCAGAGTCGAATATTAAATGGTTTCAAAGAGTAAACACTTACTGCGCATTGAAAAAAACTTAAAGTCTCAAAACTCGTAGACCAGCTGTCAGCAACTGGCGGACCGCGGTACCGATCTATACAGCAGAAGGTCAAAAACTGGGCCGCCATAAATGTTTTTAATGTCTAAATTATACAAATAAATTATTTAAAAACAATTTTATGAAGGCAATAATATCTTTGGGAGCAACTTTCACTACTTTTTCTAGTATTTTGGAATTAGCTGCTAGACTGATTTAAATTGTAATGGTTAATGTAGAATATGAGTTTTTCTGGAAATCAATAAAAATTTTCACAAGTGTCCGGACTCCAACTAAAATTACTTGCCGACCTCTGTGATGCAGACAATCGCGCGAAAAAAAACTTGCAGTTGAACATGAAGCGTGGAATTCGACGTTTACCGTTTGGAAAAAAAGAGCAATTGTACATTTTGAACAGCAACAGTTCATAGCAATCCCAGAAGACGCCATTTTTTCTGAGCCACTATCAAAATTTGATTTCAGTACATAGTTTAACTTTGAGTTTTGCCGTATTTTCAGAAATACATTAATTAGTATCACTGATTTTATTGCAGACTGCCTTAGTACTTTTTGCCTCCGAAAATATACTTTAACTTCGGATTAGTTGAATTCCCGGAATATCAAAGTCCGGATTATCAGATTATACTGAGTTCGAAGGAAATCTTTACTGTCCAATTGTATGGCAAGTGGAAATCTTACTTCACTCGTGCTCTCCATTCTCGAAGCCGTGTTGACGGTGTCGCCAAACAGGCAGTACCTGGGCATCTTCAATCCCACTACACCAGCAACCACTGCTCCAGAATGAATACCTTGTAAAAGAAGAAAAAACTGTTTAGAATAGGGAATCTTTTAATTGCTTGCTCGCAACATCAGTCATACAACTAATAGTTATAATTTGTATCTTAACATATAGTGAAAACTTATGTTCCATAATGTGTTTCTTTTTTAAAAAGTACAGTAGACCTTCGTTTCACGCGGGTTTATTTTACGCGGTTTAAGATTTGACACCTTTATTTTACGCGGATGAATTTCGATTTTACGCGGATGCAGCAATGCAAACAGATAACATTTTACCCTCTTTCAAAATCCAAGCTCCTAAAGATTGCAAATTACGCGTAATCAGCTGCATTTTGGCGTGCTAATAATCGAGCTTGTGCCACTGGAAACATTTAATGCGATTGGTTCCAGAGCTCTTTCCAGAAGTTAAGTTATTAAACTCACACAACTCAGAACTCACTGGTAGAAGAGCTCTAAGGAGTGACAAAAGAGGACAAAACCATCGAGGAAGCCGACATCGGTGACACACAACCAAAAACGTTCACATTGAAAATTTTGAGCCATTCCTAGACAATAGAAATGATCTTTCTGATTTGTTATTGAAGGAAGATTCTATCATGCAAATTACGCAAATGATCACGGATGCGTTAATGCTCTGAAAGAATTACGGAGAAAAATTCTTTATGACTGCCAAAAGACTATCATAGCCAGCTCTTCTTTATAAACAGGATACGAAATTAGTTTATGCTTTCTTTATACATGTTGTGCGTAAAAATCGATATAAGTACACATTAAACTTATTACACAACTAGTCATCACTAGAATGAAGTATTTTGTTATCTACAGAACCAAACCCCTATTTTAACAATAGTATTAGGTCTCAATTTACGCGGCATTTCCGTGGTACGTAACCCCCGCGTAAAACGAGGGTCTTCTGTAACTTTTAACATTTCTGAGCAGTGGCAAAACCAAGAAATGAATCATTTACATCTTGTTGTTTCCATACAGCCATTAGCAAATTATATTTAACTATTTTCTACAGTTTAATTATTTCCCATCAAAATTCCCACCGAATCCTGAATTAAACACTAATTTAACTAAACACGAAATTAGTCTTTAAAACTAAACCTACTTAGTTACGTTAGGTAGTTGTTTATAGGAGGCCCCAACTTCAAAAGGTGATTAAAAATTAAGAGATCGTATATAATTAGTAAGGTATTTAAAATAATTCATCGTATAGTAAATAAAATCAGTGTTTATTTTATAATTGGGTGTTTAGTTGATTTTTGTACTGGAATTGTAAAATAAATTTCATTTCTAGTTTTGGGTAGGAAATAGTTTGTAAGTGTAATCGGTTATTTTTTGCTTTTTAGTTTCTTGGTGGTTTTTGAAAGTGTTTTTTTTTTATATTTAAAAGTAATTTATTTTTTGCTTTTTAGTGGTGTATATTTAAAATAAGTTTGTAGGATAGAGTATGTGTACATCACGTTGAGGCCTTTCTTACGCGCATGTCGAGTACGAAAACGTCGAGCACATGAGTCTGAAAACAACTAAGATGAGCACGATAGAAAAAGAAATAGATCACAGCGTCTCGAAGATTTCCGACGACTGTGAAGAAAGGCTTTTTCAAATGCACAACTATGTACAAAAAAATATTGTCTTCATTATTAGTTCGACTTTATCAAAGTTTGCTTTCCGAAGACAAATGCTCGAGTCACTAAAAATAACAGAAATCGCTATAAGTTTAAAATTGTAAGTTGTACATTTTAAAATTGTAACATTGTAAATTATATTTCACAACAATACATATCACACAACCCTCGATAAAGCTGTCAACGATTTAGGAAAATAGAACTTTGCGAAAGGACGAGTATATACGTTGCTCTCAGCATAGTCAAGACTTGAAGCAATAGTTCGATCTGATTTAGAACCCTTTAAACTTTTAACTAAAACTCACAATAAACGAGCAGAAATGCAACAATTGATACATCTCATTTCTAATGAAAAGTATAGACTGGGTTCAGTATTTAGTTAGAACCATTTAAATGTTTACGGTTTTTCAAACTATAAATAACTGTAAATTGCAAGTCGTAAAACTGTAAATTATAAATTGTAACATTTTAAATTATAATTTATGTTTCAGAAGAATACGTGTGATGTAACTCCTGATAAAAGTCGCAATACCCTCATTATAGATGAAGATAAAAAATTGCATTAGAATGAATTTTATGTTTGCTTCCGAGAAGTCTTGATTCAAAATTTTCATTATGATTAATCTTAAGTACTTTCTTTAACTATGGGTAAAGAAAACCCATACCTTTGTTTTATGGCATTTTTTTAAATAATGGGTTTTATATTTAATTGTTCGTGAGGCAAATTACATGAAATTTATTGTTTTTTACCCATAACTTTTCTCTAAAGAACAAATAGGGTAAATCAGAGATTTGGAACCATAGAGTAAAGTTAGAAAACCCCGTGTCCACTAAAAAAAAATCATAAAAACCGGTTCACTAAGTGAGACGATATACAAAGTTAATCAAGTACAAATCACTTTAAATCTGATTATGATATTTGAAAAGTTCTTTCAATTTCATCAAACCCGAGCTTGATTACTATTAGACCGCCGAGGAAGTATACCGTTTCAAACAA
Organism: Uloborus diversus; assembly: GCF_026930045.1. NCBI lineage: Eukaryota > Metazoa > Arthropoda > Arachnida > Araneae > Uloboridae > Uloborus > Uloborus diversus. The sequence continues at coordinate 48,963,145 of NC_072738.1, read as the reverse complement.
AAATAAAGAATTTTCCTAATCGGTACAGGCAGGGGCGTGCACATAAATTTTGAGGTCCGTCACAAATTACTTTTCCGGACCCCTATCCGTTGTTACCCCTACAGTTCACCTTTAGTTTTAAAAATATTGGGCCTCCTTCATTCTCAGGCCCAGGCCAACAGGTGTTCTTTCTCATCCCCCCCCCCCCACTGTGCACGCCTTTGCGTACAGATATCTTCGAGTTTTGCAGAACATTGTACAAAGAAAAAACTAATCCGACGAGTTCAGAATCTCCTCCTTTTTTTTTGAAACCTGCTAATTAGTATACCCCTAATTTCAAATTAAACTGGCGGCATTGTGAAATAGTAAATCTAAATACTGGTCAAACTTGAGAAATCAGACACCAGTTACAACATATTATTAAAGAATACAAGTTAAATCATCGGGGGAGGGGAGTTCTGTATTCAATACCCCTTGGATTAAACACTAAATATGCTTAAAAACTGAAAAAAAAAAAAACATTTTAGTGAATAAATTTAGTTATTCTAGTTAAAAATAATATTAAGGTAACTGATTCAGCTATTAAAATAGCAAAATATATTTAATTTACTGCTTTGCTACGTAGTAAAACATTGGTAACACCTATAAGTAAAAATTAACAGGCGGCGAAAATTAATAATCCATATGCCGCGAAAGTTCTCGTTCAAGACGAAGACAAAACCTTTGTTTCTGAAAATATACCGGTCACGGAAAAACCACGTGACCTGTGACGTATTCCACCCGCTGACGTAAGCTGGATTACGTATCCACAACGTGTGAAATCCAAAGTTTTTTGGATTTCTCCGAGACCCCTTATCAGATCCAAACCAAATTACCATGGGACCGTCTGGGAAGTATACCCTTCCAAACAAAAAAAATTTTTTTTTTCAAATTGGTCCAGTAGTCTTCGAATAATCCGAAAACATACATAAAAAGCCGCATGACGAAATCATAACCTCCATTTTTGAAGTCGGTTAAAAAAAGTTTCTCTATTTTTATCCAGAATCGCCATTTTTCCTGTACATTATTGTCGACGGTGCCCTAACTTCTGTATCGAGTGTCCAGAATTCTACCGCCAACCCGTTGAGGAAGCGTTTCACCCCTTTTATGACTTCGTCGTCGCTCCGGAAACGTTGGCCATCAAAGTCTTCCTTAAGCCTACTAAATAAGTGGTAATAATTAGACTCGAGCTCTAAACTGCAATCAAGAACCAAATGGTTTGTAGTTCGTCATGTCCCACTCTGGCGGTGGAATTCTGTGACACTCGATACAGAAGTTAAAGCACTGTCGACAATAATGCACAGAAAAAGATCGTGATTATGTATAAAAAGAAACGTTTTTTCTTTCCGACGACGTAAATTTTAATGAGAATATACAGTGCTGTATATTTGTAAAACTGATGAGAACCTTACTTTTGGATCGATCCTCGTATTTATTCAACTAGATTCAAATCGTTCGTTCGATTTATAGCCATGCACACATTTGAAGCAACAGTGATGATAATAAAATGAGTTGAGATTATTCTGAAGAAGGATTGCTTACCAACTCTAATTTTGAGACTTTCCCCTGTAGATGGGTCTTCCAATCCACCGATGACGTCGACCATGTCCAACGCCATGCGACAGACTTTTTCCGCATGGCAGGCCACCCTATCCGGAGCGCCGGATACCACCATATAAGCATCTCCGATAGTTTCCACCTGTAAAAATAAAGAATCATCCAGTTTAAAGCTTTTTGTCACATTAAGGGGGTCATTGACTTACTGTTTCACAGACTATTGTTTTTAAAGAGAACACTTAAAGTTAAATGTATCAAAACAACTCTGAAAACTGGTGCTTACCTTGTACACATCATGTTCTTCGGTCAACTGATCAAATAAACTGTACATATGATTCAACATGGATACTACTTGCATAGGTGCTATTCGACTACAAATTTCAGTAAAGGAGACTACGTCACTGAACAGAACAGTCACACAATCAAAATCCTGCAAAAAAAAAAAAAAAAAAAGTTTTCAAAACTCATATATTAAGGTTGCATATTTTCTTACTGAAACTTAAAGCGAGGAGTCATACCAAATTTTTTTTTTTTTTTTTTGCTGTATATATTTAGGGTTGAGAAAATATTAAGGCGGCATAATGCTCATACTGGCACAGACAATTGTATAGATTTCGTGAAATTGACAGAATCCTTCTTATAAATCAATATTTGGCAAAAAGCACTTTCTCTATTCCAAGGTTGAAATATCAACAATTTTTTTGTATTCTTAGTTCGTTTTTTCTTTTCCTTTCCATCACAACGCCTTCATAAAGGGAACTATATAATATTTACGGAGATTTACCCATTTTTTAAATCTTTCACACAAAATGGTCATCGTTTAAGAGTTTTAATAAAAAAGATTAGAATGATATATTATTACGCACACATTATATTTTTGACTGTTAAGAAGTAGTACGCTTCAATCAGTTTTTAATAAAGTAGTGCTTTGCAACGTAGAAAAAATTTTTTTATTGATGAATGAAAATGATATCACAAACTAAAGTATGATGTTTTATTACTTTTCAATCTAATCACCACGAACATCGAAGCATTTGCAAAGTCGTAACACCAGATTTTGGATCCTTACAACGAGGAACACCGGTGTCAGACCGTTTAGCCAGTTAGCATCAGATTCTCTTACTATGGCACCATTTTGAAACCGCTTTCCTCCTAGATATTCCGTAAGTTTTGGAAAAAGGTAGAAGTATGATTGTGCCAGTTCAAAATGGTATGGTGAATGGCACTGTGCGTCTCATAATGAAAACTGTCCTGCTGCGATTTTATTCTTAATTACAAAACCTAAACTATTTACGCATATTTCCATGATTAATTTACACCCTCACAATAAATTTCAAAAAACGAACTGGTGAATTTCAGCAGAACGAACTTTTTTTTTTCCCGCTTAAAACCGAATAACTGTGCGCATTTCACAATCCGTCGAATTGCTGATCGATACATCGCTATTTTACGATCTTTTATGGATGCACAGTGAGAAATTAATTCGTTTAAATATCCATATTCCATCAAATTTTCAAAGTATCTGCTACTAATTTTAGTCTAATATTTCCCTCGTGTGCTGCTGGTAAACTTAGCAGATAACTCAGAGCGTTATAAACTAAAAACAGAAGTAAATTCTCATTATTGATAGAAATATTTTTATCTTTGTGAATATAAGTCGCATTTTTACGGAAATGTATGAACTAGTATAATACATAGCAAATGAACTTAGCATGTGAATCATTTTTTTCAGTTTGAGGTAGTGATTAAAAAAATATTCTTAACGTGTTCTCAGTCCTATAAATGCACTTATGGTAGAAACTTTATTGGTAAGTATGAGGTCAAGTATACTCTTTATATGAAAAAAATTACAGAACAATTCTTCAGTATTTCTCTGGAAATTTGAAAAAATGTAGATGAAAGTAAGTATCTGTATACTTTTGGTAATACATTGCAGGCTATACATAGATTCACAACCAATGAGATAATTAAATCCATTGATAGAAAAGTTTGAAATTTAAGGAACTGCTAGAACGTAAAAAAACAATTTGATACTTCAAATAAAAATACAAGTTTCAAGGTCCATTAATGAATCAGATAATCAAAAAAAAAAAAAAAAAAAAGAAAGAAATTCCAACCTCATCTTTTGTGCACACTACATACGGGTAATAGAAATAATTATTTAACTTTGAATGCTTTTCTTTTAACTCTTTTGGCCATAAAATGTTTTGTTGTGTTCAAAAAGCTATTAACAGCTGAAAATTTAATACAAATGGACGTGCATGTTACAAATACTCTGGACACATAATCAAAATCTAGTTCAAAGTTCATCAAGAATTTAGAAATCAATTTTTATTTTGAACTATATTGAGATAATGCAAAATGAGACGCAGAGAAGTACATTTCTTTGTATTTATAGAATCATTGAATGAAAAATTTGATTGTGTTTTTTGATTCTTGGATAAAATTGCTCTATCCGGAATCAGTAATGAAGAAAACAGCTATTAGTTTTTGAATTCACCTTAAAAAATTGTTGTGACCTCACTCCATAAAATTGGTGGCAAAATTGCTGCCTCCAATGCTCTAGAGTAATTTAACTGATATAAATGGTGTAAAGTAACGCATTGCTTTGAGAAGGTTACACTAGAGCCGTTATATATACAGGCCGACGCATTAGCTTAAGTTTAGCCATTTTGGATCGGATTTTTCATTGTTTTGAAGCTAGGGTTACCAGAGCAAAATTTCGGGTTTCGCCAAATCGGCCCACAATGATATTTTATTTAATTAACAATTCACGCGCAGCAAATAATTGCTTGCAGTGAGAAATCACCAAACGCGATAACTTGCTCGAAAAGACAACGACTCAAACGCGCTCCGATCCGAAATGGCTTAGCTTAAATAATAAGCTGATGTGTCGGCTCGTATATAGGGGCCTTAGTATTCCAGGCCCCACAATGTATGCCCGTAAAAATTTTTAGGTCCAGAGATTTTCTCTTTAGAATCTTGATCTGTAGGTGTTCTAATGTGAGAATATTTTGGGTAGACATGTTGGATCCTGCGCAAAATAATTTTACAGGTTATCAAAGATAGCGGCCATTTTGGTTCACTTGCTCATTACGTTTTTCGCAGCGTGCATGCCTATAAATTTAATTTTAGTTTTGAACTGAGATTTTTGGGGCTTAGAAAGTCAATTAATGTAATAGTTACGTCATTAAAGTCACTCTGGCTATTTCCACATTTTTTCGTGAGATATCTCTGACGTTTTCTGTTTAACATTCTGGTTACTAGAAAAGTGAACAAAAATTAATAACTCTTAATGAAACCAAACGATTTTAAAGTGCGAAATCTTTTGTGTAAATCAATATTTTTCAAGGTCACTAGCGCAGCCAGCAATACCTTCTGGAGGGGGTTTTTGGATCAAAAATACCTTCTAAAGGGTTTTTTTGATCAAAAATACTTAATGGAGTGTTTTTTTTGATCAAAACAGCCCTTTCATATGCATAAGCTACTGTATTCGAATTTGCATTCGTGTTAAAACCAATGATTCTGGGGATTTTTCACCCCCCCCCCCCGTTCGCTGCGCCAATGTTCAAGGGTACTTATCGTCTGCTAGCAAAGTAATTGTTTTCGAGTAAAAATATTCCACAGTTACACAAACTTTTTGTTTCATGCTTTTCTGTGACTAACTATTTAAGCAATGGGTGATATTTCTAAAAATAGTTTAGAAAGTTTTGGTGTGCAATTGAAGACATCTGAAGACAGTTTTGACAAACGGAAATGCATTATATATCAAAAGGAATCAAGAGAAAAAATATGTTTTCTGGACAAAAACGAGTTCGTGAAGTTGCTGAAATACTCAAAGACGCAATATTGAAAAACGCTGCAAGAAAATATAGTGTGTCATTGCATCAACCAGTGCTACAAGAAATACACGCGAGAAAAAACTCTAAAAAAAATGGTAGAAAAAAATGCACAGACAAATTATTTTGAAAGTGAAAACAAAGTTTTAGAAAATCAGAGAGTACTGAAGGAGGTCCAAATCAAGACGAAGTTTTTGACAGAGTATCAAATCTTAACAGCGATTTGAATGTTTCTGCTGCGAATTTATATGCACATCTAAACTATATAAGTTCTTATATTCGAAAGCATGAGGGAGAAACCAATACACAGTCTGCACAACATATATCCTCAAAAATTGAACTGTTTAAAAGGCAAATGAAATATTAAAGCCTCTTTTTAGATGCTGGGCATGGATTTATTCTTTCGTAAATAAAAGAATTGATGCTCAATGCTCAATGTAGATGAAAATGCATTGGTTTATATTAATGAAATAAAACCATTTCTCGTAACAACGTATAATGAAAGGGTTATTTTCTGTGCTTTCTAAAGATAGAATGAACCTTTGTTGGTTTTTTCTAGTCATTTATCTTCAAAAGTACTTGCTGCTGCTATTCGTTGACAAGAAGCTGTAATATTCATCGAATGGGGGTAGATCGCGGGATTTCAAGACTGAAGAATGCATCTTGAGAAAATCATTATAAGATGTTAATTTTAGACTACAAGAGAAGGATCTAAAGATGAAGGTAAAGATGGTTCAGGATGATCTTGGCTCAAGGATGAGGAAAAAAGTCAAATAATGATTCAATCGCTACGCACAAATATTGAAAGCTTGAAAACAGAGTTTGAAGATTTTGTTAAGGGATGTAGTGACAAATCGGAAACGTGCAGGTATTGGGAAGTTTTTCGTTCACTGGTATCACTTGGAAAACACTAGATTATTGCTGATCGCGAAGAAAATTACGAATTATGCGTGCAAACTGTTGAGTTACTGTTCCCAGTCTTTCGTGAATTTGACTGCATCAATTATCTATGCAACATGATACATAGAGAGGCTTCCTGTAGGAAAAATTCCTTCAAGGTAAATTTGTTGTTAAAAAAAAGAATGGTAAATTCAATGCTGTGAAGCCTGAGATGAAGTTGGAACAAACGATTCAACGGTCACAGAAAACTGCCAGAGGAATTTCAGAGCAGACGAGAAAAAGTATGTTGCCGAGTGGCATTTAGTGTATATTGAAATTTTAATGATATGCAATGTGTTTCGTGGTCTTACTAATTCTCCTTTAATGGATCACCGTGAGAGGGTCCCGCATCACTATCTTTACAGGTAATCGTAGCCAGTATTATGATAAAAATGTCAAAAGACTTGTTGACTTTATGTATCAACATATAAATCCGTATGAGATTTCTGAAACAGTGCAACTTGACAGCTTTCTCACTAAACAACTTGTGAATGGTAGTGTCAAGATTCGCCTTCTAAGTACCATGAATCATTGATCAGAACAGTACCGCCAGTTTAAACAAGATACATTTGTTTTAAAAATTGTCTGATTTACTTTCGAAAGTCAACCTACGGTTTGATGCACACAGTTCTTCATAAAAAATATCACTTCTAAGCTAATGGGAAAGAATTAACTTTAACAAGGGTACTGAGACATGGAAATAGTAAATGAAAGGGGAAAATTCATTAAAAATATTTTAGCTCATGACTTGTTTCCAACGAACACATTACGTGATGGTGATTCACCTACCAAGCTAGATATTATCGTTGCACAGTAGCAGAATTATCTGTTGTCAAACGATTTTCTATTTAGCAAAGTATCCCCGATGAAAACTGCCCTCGTTATCTATTTCATGTCACAAGTCCGCTACTTAAAAACTTTTGGAGAAGTGATCAGCAATGTTCTGTACGGATTCATTTCTGTATGCTCTTTTCATGAACTTCATGTTGTGTTCGATAGTTATTTGCAGCATTCAGTGAAATAATCTAAAAGGATGAGAAGAGAATCACCCAAGGGGGCAAGAAACCTTGCTGTAATTGACAAAATATCACTAGTACCTGTGCAGGTCGAAAAATTCTGGTCTTTAGTATCAAATAAGGAAAATTTACAGTACCTAACATGTAAGGCAATAGAAGAAATCTCCAAAAATGCTACATTTTCAGCGGCGGCTGGCGGTTTAACAGTTAATGAAGAAGCAATCTGCAAAACTTCTCAAAGGAGATATGAGACAGATCTTTCAAGAACTTAATTAGAATGACTCATTAGAAGAAGCGGATCTACGAGTTGTTCCACACTTAGACTGAGCTGATAAAAATAGTTCAAAAAGAGCGGTTGCGCATCAAATGATACAGACGTCGTAGTGCAATAACATGCAATGCAAAAACAGATCGTAACCTTTTTTAAAAGTAACTAATCTTGTAGTTTTCGATTATTGTGTTGATAAAGAAACATGTATGTGATAAACGCGAGTTTAAAATGAGCATTCAGGATTATTTATTAATTTTTGTACACTTTTTAGTAACTGGAATATTCAACAACAAATGTCAGAGATATCTCCACGTAAAATTGTGGAAACAGCAAGAGCGGCTTTCATGACATAGTTAATACATTAACTGACTTCCTAGACTCCAAAAACTGTAGTTAAAAACTAAAGGTAAATTTGAAGCTACGCCCGTTGCGAAAAACGTAATGAACAAGTGAACCAAAATGGCTGCTACCTTTGATGGCCTGTAAAATTATTTCGCGCAGGATTCAACATGTCTACCCAAGATATTCTCACAATAGAACACCTACAGATCAAGATTCTAAAGAGAAAATCTCTGGACCTAAAAATTTTTACGGGACTACATTGTGGGGCCAGGACTATAGGTTACACCATAATAATTGGACTTCGTTGTAACGTATGATTTTTGCAGCACAAAGAGAAGACACATCACTCGTAGGCCCTTGTTGATTTCATTTTACAAATTTTTTCGAGCTCTGCGTTGATGCTGATCTTTCGCTTTGAATTCTGCCTCTGTTTTTAAAGTAATTTTGACTAGGTGAAACCTGACATAATCCATTGTTAAAATTTACTCCAACAATTAGAGTTTTCTTTAAATCGGCACGGCTTACTCCAGAAGTTGTGCAACGTTAAGCCCATTAACAACAGCAACGTTTTAGGGAACCTATAGACCTTAACGCTTTTTTGAAGGAACTTCCTGACAAAAAGTTTAAAAAAAAGATATCAAGGGTTTACCCTACTTAAATTTGCAAAACTATTTCGGTATTGTCTTTCAATACACACATCTTCATAAAAAAATGGAATGGTAAGATAGCAAACAGGGCCTTTTTTTTTTTTTTGTCAGATGAGATAAATAAAATGTTTAAAAAAAAATAAAATATTAATTTTTACTTATTTTTTTTACAAGCAAACCACCTTCAAGAGTTTGATCTTTTAAGAAAAAATAGTGCTTTGATAATAAACCTATCGCTGAGCCCCGTGAGGACAACAAGGAATCCTGCGGTTCTGCGGAAACCAGGTTGAGAATCTCTGATTTACACACACGCTTTCTCCCTCACACTCACACATAAAAAAATTAACTGTGTAATTGATGCCAAAACTTACGTTGTGGAAAATATAATAACTCGTTGAAATTTGAGCCTGTACAGGTTAAAACCATTAGACGCTCAATATGTAAACAAAACGGTAATTAATTCATGTAACGTAATTAATTTGCAACGGTAATAAATACATGTGTTGAGAAAAACAGTACATTTTAATTGAACTACTTATTGTGAAATAAATGCCGTTAAATTACGCGATGAGAATGAGAGTAGTATTTAAATTTATTCGATTGGTGACGAAGTACCTTTTTCCGAAGGCCAAAATCACTTGCCGCCACTCAAGTAGTGGCGTATCAGCTAAAGAAACCGGCCCTGGTCTCAGTCCCAGGGTTCTCACACATTCCTAAATAATATTTGAAGGTAGCATTTGGTTTTGATTTTACACAAAAAACTATTTTCTTTCACTTTTATTCGGATTTCTTCTTTTAAAAAAAAAAACTCTTAACCTTTCCCAGGTTAGAAGTTTTTAAAAAAACTTTTAACCTTTGTTCCTGTTCTTTCTAATTTTTTTAAAATCATTAAATTGAAATGGGTGCTCACTTTGCTTAATAAGGGGGGGGGGACAACCCCTTAACAAAGATCCTGTGCGATGTCCATTATTGAGAACTTGGGGCCGACTGCGGGTCTACGGGATGAACCTATGTTTATGGGATAACCCCTGACAGCACACATTCCTAAATAAAAAAGGGGGGGGGACTACGGGATAACCCCTGACAGCGAAATTCTTCATGCCTTTTCATAACACTTTCATGCGAAAATTTTAGTATTTTATTGTGACATGGGTCCTCTATGTCAAAAACTTCGTGCTTTGACCTGGTAAGCCCATGTGTAAATACTGTTGAGGCTATGTTTTAAGAATCCACATGCGTACAGTTTTTGAAGCTTGCGGTCAGCGGACTTGATAACTGATCGGCCCAAAACATGACTAGTTCATCAGGCAACTGCCCGGTTGCCCAGCGGCTACATCCACCGCTGCACTCAGCTCGAAGACATAATAACTCACAAATAGAATCTATAATTCAGATTGCTTTTCTCTTATTACTTCGACTGTGTTGAAAAGCAATAGGTAATCGAAAAATGATCATGATGATTTTTTTAGCTCAAATTGCTCCCGTTATTGATGATAATATATTTAACCGCACGTAATTGGCAAGGATTTACGGGAGGATTGATCTAGATTAATTAACTGGTGTGATGTGGACATCACGAAACTTTCTTTTACATCTTTGTAATGATTTATGAATGCCCGGTATTTACATGTTATCCCAACTACTAAGGTTTGGCGTCGTTGTGACATGTTATATTTAAGCACTACAGCAACCAAGTTGGTAAAATTTAATCTTTGCGGAATCTCTACTACATATGTTGTCGTAGCCAAGTTGGTGGGATTTAGTACCTCTTGGCAGCAGTTCAAAGAAAACAAGATTTAAAAACTAGGCGACAGTTCAAACATATACTCTACCAGATTCACGGGATTTATTGTCTTTGCAAAATTTTATGATATCGCAACTAAAGGTACGCAACTGAATCCCAGCTAAAGATGTATTAACTTTTTTTTTTTAAATCCTCGCATTTCAGCATGAGATATAGTAGTAGTAATAGTATAACCGGGATTTCCAAAGTGGTTGCTCTGGCACCCTGGAGTCCTGCAAGGAGAGGCGAGAAGTGCCGCGTAGTATCAACGGTATTAACATGAATAATATAATCCATATAGATTAGGGAAGGGTTTCTTAAACTTTTCCGACTAGCTGCACCTTTTGAGGAACGGCACCCTAGCCCCTTTCTTTTCTTTTTTTTGAGATAAGGACTTAAGTGTGCCAAATAAGGATACCGTAAGGTTTAAAAGTTAATATCTCGCTCCTTTATGAATGAATTGCTGCGGCTTTTGCATATCATCAGATGACTCATAAAACTGAGGGAAAAAAACCAAGTGGACCAAAAGAACACCGGAGTGCTAAGATCCATGACCTTAACGACCCACAAACTACTTTTTTTAGTAACCTACAGTGAACCATGTAGAAGCGAGACTTACAGAAAATAAGATCAGAAGTTTTTACATCACTCTTCTGTAATAGCTTTTGCTACACTATTGCCTGGTTATTAAAACCTGCTTGTTGATAATGCTTTATCAACAGTTAGGTTTTCTGATGACGATGAAGCCATATTTGTCTGTGTGAACTTTTTTGCAAATCCACCTAACATATATATTAATAACATGGACACTTCGGGGCACTCCTCGCCTCTTCCTACGACACCCCAGAGTGCCGCAGCGCCCAGTTTGAGTGCGGAACTCGTAATGCGTTTTTTTCTTCTTCTGATTCTTTCTCATACATGATTTATTGTGATTATATATCTTTGTGAATCAAATAGGATTGCGAAGCAATCTTGGGGTTGGTGACAGCAATCGAGCAGGAGGCGGAGCCCCCTTGTAAAATAAAAAAAAGTAATTAAATATCAGTCAAATTGTTCAACATTAATTTTGGAGAATCGTTGTTTGAAGAAACTCTCCAAAGTAATGAAAAAGGAATTACTATACAGTAATAATTCCTAAAATAACTAAAAATATAACATATATTTTTAGATATTCTAACGAATTTTTCTTCTTTTTGGCGTTTAAACATTTTTATTACTAACTCTACTACAAAAAATAATTTTTCCTGCGGAAAAAATATTTATATGCACAGAATGGTAAATAATAATGTATCTAACAACACATATAAAGTGGATCTCTTTTTATATTTTCAAAAGCGATTTGTGACTGTAAGACTGAAGTATTAACTTTTGATTTTAACTTTAAATAATCTATATTGCATAACTCAAGTCACACTGTTAAACAAAGGAACTGTTATAGGGAAATTTATAAGAAACTTGATGTGCCCTCAGAGCCACGGTGGGTAGTAGAAGATTATTTAAAAAATCATCTATACTCGTACACATTAAAACTAAAGCACTATTTCACATGTAAAAAAAAGAAAACTGAAATAATATAATTTCAAGTTTGGGGCTTCACGATTCCAAAATTTTTTTTGAAAGTTTATTGTATTTTTTTCTTTATAGCTATAAAACTGATAGCAGCATTTTGAAAAATATCATTTTTTGAAACAGTTACGACAACTGGTTTTATACAAATTTTAAAGTGGGAGAACTTAAGTGAGAAAAAAAGCAGCAAACTTTATGGAAGAAATAGCATTCAACGGTGACTTGTGTTGTTAGTTTGAAGCGAATATTAAGGGGCAATAGAAATTAAAATTTCAATAAGCGTACAACTTTCAGAAGATTTACCAGTATTGAACGATACTGAAAAACATTTATTATCGCTATGATGGAGTTGTTTCCCTCAGTCAAAAGTACTACGTACTTTTAATCACTGAAATTGATAGAATAAGAAAAAAAAAAAAAAAAAAAAAAACCATGGAGCGAGGAAAAACTTTCCTTTTTTCCCAACGCTTATTTTTTAATCATTTTTTTAAAATGTCTGATTTTAAAAATAAGGCGTGGTCTGCATGACGTCATAAATGATGTACTTTGGCGCATCTGTCTACCGCGTTTCAACGTTATGATCATCAAGAAGCGCATTAAATATTGCGCTCAACGCTTGCTATCAAACATATCGTTGCCAGTACATGTGAGTAAAGAAGCGAATTAAATATTTTGTTCTGTGAACGGCAACAGTGAATGGCATTTCATCATTTGTGATGTCATTGGCAGAAGCGTAAACAATAAAAATGCACCGATTAATTAAAAATAATAAACTTGGTCAAATTATTCAAAAAATGGTCAAATCCTATGTTTTTAAACATGCTGTTTCAGAAAAAAAATACTTTCAAAATTTCGGAAACGACCCCATTCTCTCTCATATTTGTGAACTCAAAACATTCATTTTATGTGAAAGCTTCAGATGGAGTGGAAGAACTGTACCTGACAGGTCTCGACTGCAGCCTCCCCCCTCCTGAGCCTGTCGGCCACTTGCTTCGGAATCATCTGGTATAGGAGCTCATCCGTGCGTTTCATTTCAGTGTCCAGCCTCTTCATGGATTCTTCCAGCTGACGACTTTTCTGAAGTTCCTGCAGTGCGGGGAAAAGAAGATTTCACTGATAATGTTCAAAAGAATATCAATTTGAATCGATCGATGACCTCCCTCAGAAATACATGAGGTTAATAAAATAACTACGGGGCTCTGAAGCAACATTTTTTTGATGCTATCGTGAAATTAGGTCAATGTAAAATATATATGTACTTAAATGTGTTAATATATCAAGATTTTAAAGATTTCGTAGGGTTCAATGCGTGATCCGTTTGAGGAGAATTGCGGCACACATTCCATTGGTACTGTTGGAACTGGAATTAGAGAATTTCAATTGCAGAATATATTATTCTCAATGTTTTGTGTTCCTCTTGAATTACTCACGTTGTTTATGGATTAATGTTGTTTATGCAAATTAACCTTTTTCTAATACTTTTACTTTTTGTGGCCACAGTGGGTTTTCAATGTATAAAACTGCCAATGTTGTGGCGGTTAGGGCTTGCTTGTTTTTTCTTGACACGCGCGTTTAACCGTAACAATGTTTTAAACTGTTTTTAATAAATATAGTTCTTGTTTCAATCTTGCGCCGTCTCTCGTCCTTAAGTTCAATTTAAGTATGTTGAAGGGAGAATTTTTGACACTTTGGTTGAATATCCGTACCTGCAACCGAAAGTTAAATATGTTTAGATTTAACAGGTTCTAAATCCTTTCCCACGTCATTGCCCGCATGCCTGGAGTGTAGTTTGCCATTCAAGAGGTTACCCTTTGCATGAGGTGGTTTATATCCTGAACTTAATCATTGCAAACATTATCCTTGACTAATGAACAGAAAAAAGTCTCATGGAGTCAAATAAGAGCTTTATGGAAAAATATGCTCATAACCTTCCAACACACTTGGAATCGAATCGAACACTCTAAAAGCGCTCATTTTCGTAAAAATGCAGATTTTATCGGTGATTTCGTCCCCCTACTTCGTTTCTACATAGTATTGAAAAATAAATTGAAACCGATGTGCATAAAATTTGATGAGCTACGGATTTCTTCAGTTTTTAAAACCACGTAGCTCTTTTGCGGAAGCGCTGCATTCTGTGTCTGTTTATCATTATTTACTGTGAGTTTTGAGTAAAAGTTTCACTGACAGTTTTTATTAGCTACAGTGCAACATTTAAAAGCCTTAATTCAGCCTTTTTAAGGCATCTGAACCACTGCTTAAAGTCTTACTGATTGATTGCAGAAGATTTGCAGGAAGGTTCCAATGGCTAACTGATAGCTTTATCCTCCTAAGCGGTACAAGTCTCAGACAGAGATTTGTACATGATGGAACATTATGGATGAGATTTGAATAGGTTGGTGAACACGACCATAATCAATTTAATTGCAATGCTGTCTTTACCAGTCGATTCAAACCTTCGTCAGACACTCGAACTATCGATTGAAGCTTTTTTATTGATTAAAAAAGGTTTTGTGTGTGATTGAGGAATCAGGTGTTTGACGGAGACTCGAATTCCTTTTTAAATACCACCGTTAATAATTGAGGCAGTGAGAAGCAAAGGGATGTAAGTGAATTATTTAAAGTTTCGAAAAAAAAAAAAAAAAAAAACCCGCGTTTAAAGTTCAAACCTTAGGTAGTCTTTCATTGAAATTTTTTTTTCTAAAGCATGCTGTACAGCAGCACCTACTAGGGCTACCAGTACACTACCTCTTGCTCCAAGACAGGGGAGAGGCATACTTACCACGTGTCTCCAAATTTTAAATTTTTTCGCTTACATCTCTTTGCTTTTCACCGCCTCAATTTTAAATCGGTAACAACAGTCATTCATTCTAGAACAGATAATATAATGATAAAATGCGAACGACACTTAATAGAAGACACCACACATCGTGTTTCACTGAATCCGTGACCACTGAGAAAAACGGGGTTATTTTACTTTTGAGATGAATTTCAAAAATTTTTATTGATCCTAAAAACTACTTACCTGGTCCAAAGCGAGTTTTAATTCTGCCGATTGCTGTTGACCTGCTAGAACCATGTCTCTGCTGAAATCGTGCATACTCAAATCGTTGATGTATAGACCAGTGTGCAGCATTGCATCCAAATCACGCATGCTGGAACATTGAGAAAAAAACGTCTAAACAGGAATTACGACAGTAAAATGTATACTGTTAATGTTTGATTCTTTAAACTAAAAAAATATGGACTTCTAAGCACCGATCCAAACGATGTGAGGTTAATTCTGCCGTGGGCAGGTAAACGACAGTATCTGCATAAATAAGATTTCGAGGTAGTTGAAGAAACGCGCTTCAGGTTCAATACTAACATTGGGAAATGTTGGAATTAGACGTTTTTTGTCACGCTTTTTTTTCAGTTATGTCACGTAATACAGCTCAACGGTGTACTTGAATAAATGCTAAAGCTATAATTTTTTTCTCCAAAACAAAGTCATAAAAGTGTATTAAATCATGAGAGAAAAAGGTAGAGTTGCAATAAGATATCAAATGTGCTTTCATAAAACTAGATTTTAACAAATAATTTAATATTTACGTCATTTTTATCCTACATAATGAACCATCTGTTTTTTATGCTTACTTATGAAAATTAAAAAAGCTGGTAGATGTGTATTTTCTGCAAAATTTCGATGCGTCGGCACCATTGAGGCCGTGAAACTGTCATTTTTATTTACGACAGATGATACTCCTTCTGATTAAGGTGAGGTTTTTCTGTCGTAAAAAGGGCATTTCTTGAAACATTAACCCTCTAGATTGTGACAAGTTGTTAACATTAAATTCTTTCACGTAGAAAAAGAACACTTACACCGGGGTGCCCAGATAAGCCATGCTTTTCCATTCTTCCATGTAGAGCATTTGACCTTTTAAATGAAGAAGCCTGTCTTCCATATCTGCAAAACAACGATAAGTACTTAAATAAGTTATGTAATTGCTTGAGACATAAAATATTTACATGGTACATGATTCACATTTAATTTTTGCAATCTTTGTGTGTAGACTTTCATGGAAACATCTGTTAGCCCATTGAGTCGCTGCGTCTTCTTTTTACGGGAATAAATCAACGCACAGAGAGCGCAAGTCGTTGATGCAGGACTTATACCAAAAATAGCTCCTTAAATTAATTTTAATCTGATGTACTCCATAATCTAATTTAGAGCTGTATCGTGCTTTTAAAGAACCTGATGAGGCCAAATTCATAAAAATTCAAAGATTTCAAATGGGCTGACGATTAGATAAAGAACGATCAACAAGTAAAAAATTTTTAACTAAACCTACGGGAGTTAGAACAAGGGATCGGCCTAACCTCAGATGAGTTGATTGCCTTGATAGCGATTTTTCTACCATAAGAGTAAACAAATTGGCAAGCCATGGTCAAAAAAAAAAAAGGTCTGGAAGAAAATTCTTGGGAATGCCAGGGCTTATCCAAGGCTGTCTTGCCACTGAGGAAGGAAGGTAATTGCTTAAAGACATCATTTTTCATTCCAACAGTCAAACTCGCTTATAGCGCTCCCTGATTTAACGAGAACACGGTTTTAACGAGGAAAGCCAAAGTACTTGGTTGGGAGAATGCTAAGTCTACGGGAGCAAAACTCGCTTGTAACGAGAAAACCTCTCTTAAAACGAGCAACATTTTTTTTTGACTCATAAAACTTCTATTGACTTCCAGCTCAGCTTATACTTTTTTTTTTGTTAATTTTCAAAATCATAAATCTCTAGATCAAGCGATGACACCAATTTTTTTAATTTGCGGAGTAAACAAGCATTTAAAACTATATATGTGGGTATATTTGTATTTCTTATAAACAATGACACAAGAAACATACATTCAGACAAATTAACCAACTTCTTTTATTCTGTTAGAGATTAAAAAGAAGAAAAAAAAAACAACCATGATGAATTTTTAGGATTATTTTAACGAACTCGTTTTTACGAGCACTCGGTTACAACGAACAAACATCGCGGTCCCTTTGCTTTCGTTATAAGCGAGTTCGACTGCATTCGATCGTAAAAGTTTGTGTTCTGTCATCGAAAAGACAGAATAGTAAGAAAATGGAATTTTCTCTTTGCAAGAACACGAAGCATAGTAAACCGAGGACGACAGGTTGCATTCCAATGCAATTAAAAAACATCACAGTGAAATTCTCAGCAAAGTTTCAAACAGGTTAAAATTTCAATGCAGATTCTCAACCATCCGCGTAATTAATTACTCTTAGTTCCAATGCCTTTTAAATTTTTAGAAGTCATTTTCGGTGAACTGTAAGTAGGTTACGAGAATATAGAACATGCCTTTATCTTTTAATTAAACAATTTATTTGTAACTAGAAAACTGTCCGTCAAGGTATGACGGGTGAAAATTGCTTCTACATTCGCACGAAGTCATTGCTTATTTGGTGATATTTTGATAGTTAAAATTGTAACCGTAACTCCCAGTGGATGAACCCTAAACTCCAGTAGGTAGCGTTCGTTGTTGACCATTTTCTCGTTTCTTCATTCCCCTGAAATGACACAGTCTTACCAGTAAAACAGTTAAGTTACCGGATCGAGTTCAGCCTTGTCATGATAAAGCCTTTCTCTGCATGTTAAACATTACCAAAACATATTTTCAAATTATCATGCCGTGGCGCGAGTTTCAGTGTTGAAACTCGCGCGTTACTCGATCATCGGCTATTATATGTAAGAGGATATGTAACTCCCTCCACTTCCGTTGTTACATTTGATAACTTTGCACTGGTTATTAATAGTGATGAGTTTATGACTTTGCTTGAAGGTTTTTTTTTTAGAGATTTCAAGGTGCTATGCTATCAACTGCTCCTTTGCAGAGGCCCATTTGTTTTAACTGGTTACTGTGTCGTGCTGATAATGCACGAAGGCAGTGAGTTCAAGTCCCCATGGGTCAACAATTGTTGAGTGGAAAGTTAAGTGTGGTCTGTAGTCTGGGGTTCAATGTTGGAGTTAAGTTCTTCATTAAGGTCATGAAAGCTTAAGACAGATCCCTGCAAATAATTGCTTACATTGTTAAAAACTGTTATTTACAGGGATTTATCTGTAGCAAAGAAGAAACTTTTGTTGATCTGGGTGTCTTAATCAGTTAAAACTTTAAAATTAATCAGCAGTGTAGTGTAGCAAGTAGCGAAGTCAACATAATGTTGGGTTTCCTCAATAGGTCTGTTTCACAGCATTCTAAGAAGTTCTTCGACCTTGATACAGAAATTTGGTAGACCCCATTTGGAGTACGTTGTTCAGATTTGGTCTACTTAAGAAAGGGGCTGTTGTATATTTATAAAGAAGAAGTAAGATTTGTTTATTCATCTTACAGATCACTGGTTTGAGGGTGATACATATGACATGAGAGGTTCATAATAGAAGGAGATGAAATTAAGAAAACATTTCCCCTTTTATTAGATTTTCGTGCCGTATTTTTCTAATGATTACAATAAAGATATCTTGAATTTTGAAATTAAGTCTGTTACCATTTTTTGGATTTGGTTTTCATAAACTTCTATATTTGATGCTCAACTCATTCTTTTAGAGATATGATAAACCGCAATTTTCGTGTCACTGTGATTTCTTCATAGCTTCAAGAAAAATCACAATAGTTTTTTTTTTTTTTTTAACCAAGGACAAACATTACGTGTCTTATTATTAAGATACTCATTAACAAATTAAATGCTAATACCATTTCAAAGTAAATATAAAACAGCATATTATAAAAAACAAATCTGCTTTTATTTCATTAAAAAAATTCGTCAAAATACTGCTTCGTTTTAGATGTACTAATAGTTCACTTAAAAAAAATAAAAATAAAAACTTTTTTTGACTAGAGTGGGGGAGAAAAAAGATTTCACCTTTCAAAATCTTTAGGGAGTTGTAACACAGGAAAAATAAATTTTACTTAATAAAAATAGTGTTTATTCCATTGAAAGATAAATTTTTTATGAAAATCTTAAATGTGAGTGCACAAAAAATATTTAAAACCAACTCATTGGCAATAAAAGTTTCGAATAAAGATTAGTAATATTCATCAAAATATATTTATCAAAAAAAAAAAAAAAAAAAGAGAGAGAGAGAGAGAGAAAGAGGTGTACAACACTTTAAAAATTGTGATATTTTAAGATTCTGGTGGTTTTCTTAGACAGTAAGAAAGAATAACAGGGAAAATAGTTTAATAGTAGTTATCAGGAACACAATAATGTAAAAAAACAGAAATAATACGTAATCGATTTAGTTTCTCAAGAAAAATTTTTAATTCAGGAATTCACGTCAACTGCTATACTGATTGTCAAAACAAAAAGACTTTTGCTTGGCATAAAATGGGAAAACAAATGGTGTTGTTTAAAATTTTAAGCTGCATTGCAATAAGGTATTTGATAAATTTTCAATATTAGACTGTACAACAATCGGAATAATAAAGTTTAATAGTAATTAAAATCATTTTTTTTAAAGAAACACTATTATAAACCTACAGGTCAATCTCACAACGATTCCTAGATCATCAGCGGAAGATATCCAACAACTACCTTATCGCGCATTGAACTCTTGACCATTTTCTTACCCATAAATATCTAGTGCGTATAAATACTTACCTAGAACAGACATCGCTCATTCTGGGCAGATTCGACATACTCCACAAAAAGACCTTCCAATAAAGAAGGCTGAAATCTTAATGACAAACAAAGATTGTCATTAAGATTGGCCACCCCTGTTTCACGCAATTAGGCTGCACTTTTTTCCACCAGTAAAAACATGCCATTTCAGTTACAGATCTGCAGTAATAATTGCTGATCCAACTTTGGAAGAGTTCAGAATCCCTTCTTTTCGTGCGCAATGCATTACTAGAAGGAATGTCTTTGGGACATAAAATGGTGATAAATGGAGTGAGTCCCCAATTTGGAATGACTGGCCCGCGGCTCTTTTGTCGAAGCTCATGGTTTTTCCAAGTCTTATAATTATTCCTGTGGCCCCCTAGATTTCCTTTGTGGCACCCAAAAGGGACATGTGGCTCGCGTTGAGAAATCTTGTTCTCGAAGACAGTTTCTCAGGCGCAAAGATTCAAATCTCAATATAAAAAAAATCAATCTAGAACCAATTTATTAATCTGAAAAAGTAGGTAATTGATATAGTTCTGGATGTAGCCCAGTAGGGTTGTGACAAAAATCTCTACAATACCACCTTTTTTCGTGCCATAAAGATTTTTCTCCGTGAAGAACTTATTTTTGGTGCGGAGATTTAAAGCGTTTATTAATTTAAAGAAATAGATTATTGTGTAGTTTTTGACAGAGTCAGAGTCAAGCATCTTCCCTCAAAGTCCGTAATTCTGAAAATGCTTGTAAAGTCGGAGTCAGACTTTAGAGCAGGAATTAAAATGGAGGGAGCAAGTCCAATCTTTGGCTTAGCAAAAGCTCACCCAAAGATCCCAAGTCATGTGACTCAACAACGACGAATGGTTGGTACGTTTTGCTTGAAAAAAGCGAAAGAAACCTGATTTCTTCCAATACTTTGCTTTAAAATCGATCACGTGACTTGGGGTCTTGGTTTCATGAATGAAAGTCTTCCAATTTATTTCTTCTCAATTAGTCACACTGATTTTGGGGTAAAGGAGTCGGAATCGAAGGCTCTAAAATTTCTGAAGTCGGACTGGGTCATTTCCCTCCGACTCCGCAACCCTGGTTCTGACACAAAACTTCTACGATACTGTTTTTTTTTCCCATAAACTAATAAAACTTTTGTTTCAGGAACAGCATTTTTGTGTGGGGTTCAGATCATAACATAGTTCAGACATCTTTCTGTTTAATCAGATGCAGCTGATAAAAAGTTGTTGAAGGTTATTAAAGAAGAAAAAAGTTAGCACCAAGGATTCTAAATTTTCTTTCATCGACTTCTTTAAATGATTCCCCCCTTGTTAGAGTACTTAATGCAGTATTTCGGAAGCATTCTTTCAGAATTTTCAGTCGTTGTAAGTTTCAATTATTGCTTATTGCGGAAACAGAAACATCCTTGCCTTAAAAGTAATCCTTTATGTATTTCTGAAGCACCCTGGCTTATAGGTAGTTTAAGTGTTATAATAACTAGCGCAGCCTTTTTTTTTTTCGCACAGCAAATATCTCTCAAAATAGAAAGAAGGTGACACATTTTAGCAATTAAAATCATACATACCTTATAGTAACTCAGAGTGAAAGCACAATAAAAGCAGTTAACACCAAACTAAATAAAGCGAAAAATGAAATTTCAATTATTTCATCACTAACGTTACCCGCACAGCTTCACCCGTAGTAGAAAATTAAAAGGTTATTTGGTTCGCCTAAATATCTTTACTAGCAATAAAGCTGAAAGTCTCTCTGTTTGGATCTCTCTCTGTCTGTATCTCTCTCTGTCAAGATGTCTGGATCTCGGTGACGCGCATAGCATCTAGACGGTTCGACCGATTTTCATGAAATTTGGCACAAAATTAGTTTGTAGCTTGTGAGTTGGCACCTCGAAGCGATTTTTCGAAAGTTCGATTTTGTTCTTTTTCTATTCCAATTTTAAGAACACTTTCCCGAGCAAAATTATCATAAGATGGACGAGTAAACAGGTTATCATAACGTGGAATCGTCCCATGGACAAACCAATTGGCGAGAAATTCACCATACATTATTTGTAAATATACAGGCGAACCAAAAGACCTTTGAATTTTCTACTACGGGCAAAACCGTGCGGGTACCACTAGTTTACAAAAAATGGACGATGAAATTCACGTCAATTTTTTATGTTAATTTGCTAGCCCATGTTACGGTTTCATTTTATGATAATTTGGTAATTTACTCGTCGTTATTATGATAGTTTGCTCGGTAAAACGTTTTTAAAATTGGAATAGAAAAAGAACAAAATCGAATTTTTGAAAAATCTCTCACACCCCCATGCTACAAACTAATTCTGTGCCGAATTTCGTGAAAATCGGCCGAACGGTTTAGGTGCTATGCGCGTTACAGACAGACATCCCGACAGATATCCGGACAAATATCCCGACAGAGATCTTTGTCCGGTCCAAACTTTGAGCTTTATTATTAGTAAAGATATCCTAATATCGTATAGATTTTTGGACCAGAGGAGTAAAAGGAGAAGAGCGCATCGACTTTTCTTTCTTTTTTTTTTTTTTTTTGCCCCCCCCCCCCCCAAAGTCTACACCAATAAAGAAAAAAAAACCAAAAAAAAAAAAAAAAAAACGCAATAAAAGTTCACATTTTTTTGTGCAATTCTGCCTGTAAGACATTAGAGAAGAATCATTAGACGGTGAATCAGTATGCTTCAGAATGATTTCTAATCACGAATTAATGTATACACTACAGTTGTATCTGAAGCAAAAATTACTTGTTACGAAAAGTTCAGGTAAAATAGTGCAGTCATTTGGGGTAAATATGTTCACAATTTTTCAATTTTTGACTGTCCCATACACATTTTGATGGATTATCAAATAATAATTACAGAAGTAGGAGGTCAAGGAGTAATTAACCTGGTTAATAGTTATTCTGGCACTTTGAGTAATTTTAAACCATGTGAAAAATGTGATATTAAATTAATTATTTTTTTAAAAAAGTAGTGCAACGTTGAGAAAAAAAATATAGTTTACCAACACTTAAAAACTATTTTTCTTTGGCAGCATCACAAGACTTTAAAATTTATTTTATTGCATAGAACACTACAAAATAGAGCAAGAGTTTTCAACAACTTCAAACCAACGTTTAAGAGAAACTTCGAAAGAATAGCTTAGGAATTATTGGATTATACAATTAGCTGTGTACCGTGCTGCCAACTTTTTTTTTGTAAAATGAAAAGTGAAAACATTGTTATAACTCTTACACTGTTGAAACTAAAAGTTGCATATGTCACCTATTAAGGTGAAACGTTGCATCACCACCGGCACACTTTAAGGGGCGTCATTTGGTTTTCTACTGATCCCCTAAACGGGCTTTTAGTTCCATGTGGCACCCTTTGGCACCCATAAAAGGATGTCACTGGTGCTACAACGTTTCATCAAAAATATGCCATATTCACTCTGTAGTTTTAACAGTGTACTAGAAAAGTGTTTCTTCTCTTGCTGTTTCCAAAAATCATGCAAAAATAATATGTACACGTTGCGGGTGTGACAGTACTGTTACACTAACCGCACGTACAAATGATTACATTTTAAGTACAAAAAAAATCTTTAGAATGCGATACATAATAATATAATACATAATGGTTCCTTACATTAAAATGCATAAAGTCAAAGTTTAAAATACCAGGAATAATGTAAGAATATATACGTGAAAATGTCAGACCCGTTCAAACAGATAGAGAAATATACTAAACACTATTAAATGGGTTCAAAGTTAATCCATATATTTAAAAACTCACCTAAATAACTGTAGTATAATTTTAAATGTAAAAATTAATAAACCAAATGAAACATAAAGAAGTAAAAATAAATTTAAACTCCAAGTTTGTTTTACCTTTCATCTTCAACTTTGAACAAAAGAAAATTTACGCGTCTTTTGCGAGAAAACATTTCAACAAAACACAAGCTCTCAACACCTATGCTGATTCCCTTCTTTGTTAACTTTCTTGCAATCTTACATGTTTTGAGCATACGATCAACACATAGTCAGCTGATGAATTAAAAACCAGGAGGGTTTGTATAAATTTTCTCCCTAGGGGTAAGAAGAGGGAAAACACAAATAAAGCAAAATAAATTATGCTAAACACACTAAGAGCTAATTACACATTCAATAAATTTAGTGATATTAGGACATGAAATGGCCTTACTAATGTTCAAAAAGATTTTTCAAGTTCTAACGAACACGTTATCGAAATATCTCATAAATTTTATTCTTTTTCCGCGTTATTTACATAAAAAAATCGTGTAAAAATCTCAACAAATGGCAAGCCGAAAAGCTTATTTTCCCCTAAATACACCATACTTCGAAGACCAATCATTTCTTTGTAGTGTTAAGCCTTGGCTCATTAGACTAATCATGAAAAACCTTAATAGCTTTTTCTTGAATTCAGATTGGACCGTTGCGATTGAATAGCCTTGATATAAATCATTTGGGTGACATTAAGATGAATTATTTTCCAATTACATGTAGTAGATAAATATTTTCAAGATTTTTCTGATTTGCTCTAATGATGCAAAATGATTGCGATCTCGAGTATATAGTAGAGTATACTCCTTCCCACGGGTCCTGAATGATAACAAGACCTTCTCAGTTAATGTCCAGCAGAAGCGTACCATCTAAATTCACCACATTTATTTAAAACTAGCAAAAACATCCGGAGTTGCCTGGGTCAGTAATAATTGTGAGAAACAATCGCTGCTTTCATTCGTTTACTGTTTTAACTGAAAGAACTCGGAAGACACCGCTTTGGCGTGGTTAAAAATCAAACTTCTTCCTTACCCATAAAAGTAAAATAGCAATAAGTATAGAGAAAGAAATAGTATTCAGTTAGAACCGAAAAGACGACATTTGAGCATATAAAAATTTGAAGAATTTCCAAAAAATGAATTAACTAAAACAAAGGTCACTAAAAAAAAACTGGGAGCTTTATTTATTTAATTAAATTTTAAAAAAAAGCTCTCTACTATGTTTCAATGTGCAAAAGATAGAGTTTCCAAACATTTAAATGGCTTTGAATTCATGTTTGCTCCGGAAAAGTCTTGATTAAAAATTTTCATTATGAATTACTATTAATATTGCTTCTGTAAGGCAACGAATATTTGTAGCTATGGGTTTTATATTTAATCCTTTAATGGGGAAATTACATGAAATTTACTGTTTTCCATTATAACTTTTTGAAACTAAGTTTTTTAGAAATAAATTATAGCCTATGTTGCTTCCTGATAATGTAGCTATCTGTGGTGAAAAAATGGTTGAAATCGATCCAGTAGTTTTGAAGTTTACCCTTTACATCCTTACATACAGAAGTAGCCGTTTACGTACACTGCTTGACAATTGCCAAGGAACAAGTGATTTATGCAAATTTGTACCTCAACCAACTGGCCAATGGAAATAAATTCAAGTTCAGATGGCGTGGTAGACCAAGACTCGTTATCTGTATAAAAGACAGTGCATACACGCTCAAGATTCGTACGAAAATTCACACTGTTTGGTTTTTAACAAAAATAGTGCTGGATGTTAAAAAAGATTTTTCTCTGAAATTCTGTTTGGTTCTTGAAATACTTAAGAGTAAAATGTCAGCAAGACATCATTTGAGTATCTATGATCGTGGACGAGCGGTTGGACGACTGGAAGCAGGTCAAAGTGTCACCACTGTGGCTGCTGCAATGGGTGTATAAAAAGTGCCATCTAACGATTAAAGACGACCGCTGAAGGTGGAAATCTTTCGCAAAAGCATGTCGGGGGTCGTGGTAGGAACACCACACTTTCAGAGCATCGCTATGTAGCCCTCGTGGCAAAAAGGAACAGAAATTTCACTCTTGGACAGATAGCTGCAAATCCAACAAACGCTACCGGTACGCATGTTTCTGCAAGAACCATCTCACGGCGAATAAATAATGTCGGTTTGTATGCAAGAAAGCCCGTGCGTTGCATCCAAGTTCAACCACGCCATCGTCGAGAGATATTACGCCGGTGTAAGGAACATGTTGGTGGGATCATCAAAATTGGTCAACAGTGATGTTCTCTGACGAATCTCGTTTCAGTGTGACAAGTGATTCTGGTCACCAACTACTGTGGAGAGAGCGTGGAACAAGTTATGCACAAAAATTTGTTTGCGAACGTGATCGGTACGGCCCAGGCGTCATGGTGTGGGCAGGCATCATGCACAATGGCAGAACACCGCTTCACATTTTTGAATAAGAAAGCGATACCTCTCAAATGTATTGCAGATATGTTATGCTGGACCATGTTCGTCTTTTTAGGGGGGGCTGTAGGTCCAGACTTTCTCTTTACGGGCGACTATACACGGCCACACTGGAGCATTGAAGTGTCAGACACATGAAAAAGTAAAAACATTCTCCGTATGCAGTGGCCTGCTTACTTTCCCGACTTAAATCCAATTGAACTTGCCTAGGAGGCTCTTGGCAGACGTGTTGCGCGAAGAACCGTCCCTCCCAGAACAGTACAAGAACTCAAATCCGCATTGAGAGAGGAGTGAGAAAACATCCCCCAAGCACTCCTCAATAATTAGTGGGGAGTATGGAAAACAGATTTGAATTGTGCATCTGTGTCCCTGGTAATCATACATCATATTAAGGTACTCATGTCTCCATCATTCTGACCTAGATCATTTTTTGTGGTTGTATGAAAATCATCTAAGTAGGATTATTTTTTTATTTTTAAGTTTTTACTTCATTGATGCAGTAATATCTGTATTATTTTGTACTTATAATAAAGGCACATCCTCCCTACTAACTATATATTTCGTTCTGTTTCTTTAATCTTTATCTATTCTGAACTATTCCTAAAAACGTAATTGTTCCTTAGCAATTGTCAAGCAGTGTATATAGATAATTAAAAATAAAGAATAAACAGCTATATAAGCACAATTAGTTTCAACACAGTGATTAATTTTCATAATTTGGATATAAACTAGTAATAGTAAGAAATCTAATACTATACAGTTAACTATCTTGCACTTTCAATCGCTGTCATATCGGAAGGAATTTAGACATTTCCATACGCGGCCCGCCCGATAATATCCTTGGTTAATATCAAGACAGCCCCATCCAATCTCCCCTCATTCGAAGTTACAAGAAGTGAACGATTAGCAATTACACGAATAAAGTCATTATAACAGGTAACTAGTACATAAGGCTGCAAATTATTATGAAACAAAAAAAATATATTTACAAGTTCTAGAAAAAATGATATTTTCCAAATGAATCATAACCATGTTAAGGTGTTGGTAAATGTACAGGGTGGTTATAAAATAACGTGAGGTGTTGAGAGCCCTGTAGCAAGTGAAGTATTGAACGAAACATTGCCAAACTTTATGGGCGTACACAGTCGACCATGGGATTTCAATTTCTGAAATAATTAAAAGAAAAAAAAAGTAGGACTCGACCGATGCATCGGCTTGGCCGACGCATCGGCGCCGATGGTTCAACAATTTTGCCATCGGCATCGGCATCGGCCGCCGATGCTAACTTGCAGGAAACATCGGCCCATCGGCCTTAAAATACATCGAAAAGCCGATGGAATTGGCCGTTGTTTTTGAAAAAAAAGGACCTTTGTTGTTTTACTTTTTAATACAAAGTAAAGGGAGTTATTGTTTTCATATAAAGTTGTTTACTTAAATTTCAATATGAATTTCTTATTTAGTCACACCTCAAAGAGTTTTTAATACTGCATTCAGGTACCAAACAAGTTAATTATTGCGTTGTTTTTTGCGGTTGGATGTACGTGTGTATCTCTCATAAGTCATAACCCAAAAATGGTAAGCTGTAGAAGGCTAAAATTTTGCATGTGGGGTGTGCGTACGTTCCAGTTGTGCACTTCCCTTTTTTGTTTTCGATCGGGTGTTCTAAAAAGCCTATTTACTCATCTTTTGTGGCTATTTATTACTTATTTCAATGGAAAACTAATATAGCGTCTCAGACTGACGATCATTTGGTGATATATTGCCGAATTGGAGATTATGGAAAAAAAATTTGAGATGGCGAAACCGATTCTGTTTCATTTTGTTAGATTCCCGTTGAACCGACGGTAATTTTTAATTTTTCGATATTTGTAATATGAATCACAGTAATGCATTCTTTTCTGTATCGCTTCGGCTGAATTAAAAGTTTGGGGCCCGTCGAAATGCATTTTGAGGCCCTATTTCTCTATCACAGAAGTTGTGAAACATTTATCATAAGCGTTTTTGTAACTCTTACGGTGCTCCTATGGTTATGGGGCTTCTCGCGCAATTGCAACATTTGCTATGTTTAAAATTCGCCACTGCACGTCAAAACAAACTCGGGTGCAAGTTTTAAAAGGGTTTTTCAGCTCAATGTTTATGATTGTTTTGAACTCTATTTTTTACGACTATTTTTTTGTATTTCCGAGAACGCTTGCGTGCCCCTCATCCCGCTCCCTCAATTTCTGAAATTAAACTCTAGTTGTACTTCTTAGTTGCTTAAAACTAACACTATTCATAAAATTAGAGATATTTTTTTCAAGCTTTATCTATTGTTTAGGAAGAATTTAGAGCATTAATGTAAGAAATTGATTAAAGACGTTTTGAATGGTGACGTAATTCGGAAGTCAAAGGGAGTTTTGAATTTTTTCTTCAATAGTGCTGAAGTAGATTCAGAATCTCTCGAAGCGTTGGTGGTAGCGTTTCTGTACTAAAAGAATGAGGCCGAACTTGTGACCGAAGTTTAATGTTGTGAGTTACTCCAAAATCAGAGGGTGACCCTCCTAACCCACCCTCGTCGTTTCAAGTATTTCTTAAATAATTAGCGATTATTTATTTTGGTCGAGAAATATCATTTTGCGTATTTCTTAAACTTGTTTTACCTATATTTCGTAATGCGCCATCTTCTTTGCATCAATAATAGCGATCGATTTTTTTTCTGTTGTAAGTAACTATTTTTATGTATTTATATAAAATCAATGAATGAGTTATTTTCGTTTTCATCATATTTTTAATAATATGTTATAGAAAAGTTTCAAGGATTTTCTATTATGCAATTTTTTAAATTTCAGAAAATTATTGTTACTTTGAAAAGTTTAATTTGAACTTGTTTGTAGTGCTTCATGAAAGATTAAACAATCAATTTATACAAATACAAATACAAATGTGACGACCAGCAACAGGCTCTGGGCCCAGCTAGGCTGGTCCTAGTCAATTAATTAGTCCCCAATGAAGATCAATGGCCCTCTTAAAGCTATCTACTCCCTTGCTCATTACCGCCTCTTCCGGTAAGCTATTCCAAGTGCCCACGACCCTGCTAAAGTAGTAGTTTTTCCTGATTTCCAAGTTAGCCTGAGATTTAAATAGCTTAAAACAATGACCCCTTGTCCTGCTTTCCCCGCAAAAATTTAATCCATTTACATCTTTCATTTTGATAAATTTAAATAACTGAATCATGTCCCCTCTGACTCTCCTTTGCTCTAGGCTATACATGTTAAGCCTATTAAGTCTGGTATCATAATCTAAATCTGAGAGTCCCCTTACTAATTTAGTTACCCTTCTTTGAACCCTTTCCAATACAAAAATATCTTTCTTCAGATAAGGCGACCAGAACTGCACAGCATACTCCAAATGAGGTCTTACTAAACTCCTATATAAAGGCAGAAGAACTTTCTTAGATTTGTTTGAAATAGATCTATTGATGAACCCAAGCATTTTGTTGGCTTTGTTACTAGCAATACTGCACTGTTGACTAAACTTGAAGTCCTGATTTATAAAGACACCCAGATCCATAACATTTTCTGCCTGATTTATGACTGAACCCTGTAAACGATATCTCATACGCTTATTTCCATGACCTAAGTGTAGCACTTGACATTTCCCTACATTAACTGCCATACCCCATTTATCTGCCCACTTAGTAATATGATCTAAATCCTCTTGCAGCTGTTTTACTTGTTCTTCATTTTCGACAATCCCCATAACTTTTACATCGTCAGCAAAACAATTCATGCTTCCAGAAATATTTTCATTGATGTCATTCATAAATATAATAAACAAAAGAGGCCCTAAAACTGATCCCTGAGGAACCCCACTTAAAACATCACTCCAATTAGAATGATTTCCTCTCACAACTACTCTTTGCTTCCTACCAGTAAGCCAATTTCTTACCCAAAGTAAAGTTTTTCCTCCTATTCCAATGTCAGCTAACTTGCTGAGAAGAGCAACATGCGGTACCTTGTCAAAAGCTTTTTGAAAATCAATATAAACAACATTCACACATTTTTTGTTATCTAAAGCTGAGGTAACCTTGTCGTAGAAATGCAATAAATTAGTAGTACAGGATTTACCTTTCCTGAAACCATACTGCAAACTAGTCAACAGACTATTAGTCTCTACGAACATCATGATCTTAATTTTGATCAAAGTTTCGAAAATCTTACAAATCACCGAAGTCAAACTTACAGTTCTATAATTCCCAACAATACCTTTAGACCCCTTCTTGAAGAGTGGCGTTATGTTAGCCAGCTTCCAGTCCTCTGGCACCGTCCCCGAGTTATAAGAAGCATTGAAAATATTCAAAATAACATCCACTAATTCCTCTGCACATTCTACTAAAATTTTTGGATAAATATTATCTGGTCCCGGAGCTTTAGTTGCTTTAATCTTTTTCAAATGAAATAAAACCTCCTCCCTGGAAAATACAAAATCCTCAAGCTGTATAATAGCTTGTGTCTTGTTAGTGTCAACTGTTGAGATACAGTTATCGTTAAACACACTGGAAAAAAAAGTTATTTAGAACATTTGCAATATCCCTATCGTTTTGGATTAAATTTCCATACTCATCAACCAAAGGCCCAATTTGACTGTTTCGAGCTTTCCCAGAATTAGCGTAAGCAAAAAACCTCTTAGGATTCCCATCAATGTCATCTGCCAGCCTTTGCTCCAATTCTCTTTTCTGAATCCGTACCAAATACTTAAAATTTCGCCTTGCCTTACTATACTGGAGTCTCTCCGCACTCTGACCAGTTTCTTTAAACTTACGAAAAGTGGCTTGCTTATAATTAAGAGCTTCTTTAGTCTCCCTGGAGAACCACATGGGCCAAATTTTGGTACTAACACCTTTTCTCCTAAATGGAACATAGTCCCCAACGGTTTTAGCAAGTTTATCCTTAAATTCCGTCCATTGCTGATCTACGTCGCTATTTTCCAACCCTGACGAAATAACCTCTTTCAAGCTCTGCCTAAGTGCAACAAAATCAGTGTTTCTGAAATTGGGCACAAACCTAAAATTATCATCTTTGCACTCTTCAAATTTAACCCGGAACCTAATGCTGTTATGATCACTATCTCCAATATGCTCCCCTACACTCAACCCCTGAACAAAACTACCTATGTCACAAAAAACTAGATCCAAAATTGCCTCCTCTCGAGTTCCCTGAGTTACAACTTGATCTAAGAAACAGTCACCAATTACTTTTAAAAATTCCTCTTCTTTGCCATTACCAGAATAAAAATTATTCCAATCAATACCCGGAAAATTGAAATCCCCCATTATGATAACGGATCCCTTACTGGACATGTCACTAATAATACGGTACATCTGTTCATCTTGTCCCTGGTTTGAATTAGGTGGCCTATAAATGTTTCCAAACCGTAGCTTTTTGCCCTTACTGCTCATCAACTCCAGCCAAACCATATCAATATCAGTAGGCTTATCATTTATGACCAATTCATTGCAAATAAAATTGTCTCTAACATAAAATAAAACCCCACCACCTCTTTTACCTACTCTATCCTGTCTGAACAAATTATACCCAGCAATATGTAATAACTCTGCATCAGATTCGGTAGCCCATGTCTCTGTAATTCCAATAACATCCAACTTCTCATCCATAACTATGCTTTTCAATTCATCCATCTTGTTCCTAATACTGCGAGCATTGGTATAGAAAACTTTAAGCATGCCTAAGTTGCTTTTATTTAACACCCTGAAATTTCCTAAATTACAATTGTTAACATTACTACTCTTGTTCATCACTTTATTTCCATTTCTAGCAATACCCCAAAAAATTTCATTTTCTCGATACCTGATGCTTGAACCATGCCCCCCATTCCAACTTAGTTTTTTGACTCCGAAGCCCTTAAAATTAATCCACTAACCATTTTGACCCCTGTAGAGCTCAGATGCAGGCCATCCCTAGCAATCCAATCCCGTTTACAATGACTCCATACATCAATGAACCTGATACTGCGCTTTTCGCAAATTGACTTCAGTAGCAAGTTCATACACCTCGCACGTTGATTTAGCCAGCTCCTATGCACTCCATACCTGGGAAGCAAACCAACCACTTGGACATTCGTCGAAAAGCTGGTTGCTTTATCCAACAGGGATTCCCATTCCCTAGAAAACTCCTCATTTTTACTGTGGCCTACATCATTTGTTCCCACCCACAAAGTAACCATATCTTCCTTATTCAATACTCCCTTCTTTTCAGCAACCATATTAACGTCTTTTACCCGAGCCCCTGGTAAACAACACCTAGCCACCTTACGCTTTACTCTCCCAACTGTGTTACCCACCTCCCTTACCATAGAGTCCCCCAAAATTACACCCTTAGTTTCCCAATCTAACTCCTCACTTGAAACTTCCCCCTGAATCTCTGGAACATTTATACCCTCTACAACTGGCTTACACCCTAATGCTAACTGGGCTTCCAAAACTAGCATCTTAAGTCTTAAGTCTGAGAGTTCAGCACATTTAGTGCAAATATAATCCTCCTCAAAAACAGACTCATTTTCCCCCTTATACAGGCAGAACATATGACATAAATCACAAGAGATCCACCTGTCCCCCTTCCCACTCTTTACCTTTTTCATAATGCATATAACACCCATTTCTACTCAGTGAATATGTTCCAAAGGGCAAAACAGAAAGATAAAAATGCAAAAAAACACAGAATAAATACTAAAAACAGCAGTAAATAAACAGAGTTGCTACACCCAATAAAGCACACAAGATCAAAAACCAGGAGATCACCACATGTTAGGCTTAGCTCCAAAAAATGCAAAAACACTTCAAGAATACAATAACAGCAAAAATGAGCCCCCAAAACACAATAAAACTAAATTACATGATAAAGTGAAGTAAAAAAACCTAAAACTAGACAGTAATAATGAAAAATTATAGTAAGAAAACACTTATCAAATTAGCAGCAATAACACTCCCTGCATCACAGGCGTTCAATATTACGTGTGCAAACATCAGATCAAGTAGTATATGTATTCAGTTATTAACTTGGTGTAAATATTGAGTTTGTTTATTGTAGCTGCGTTTTAAGAACCTCGCTCTTTTCATGACTATTTCTTTTTTCCGCATAATTTATGTCACTGTTTTGCTTTTATAAAAAATGCAAACTTTTCTATTCATAAATTTTAAATAAGTATAAAAATATTCCTATTATGATTTAACATTGTAATTTATCTGTTACCTTTTTTGTTTAATTTGATGACTAAAAAAAGTCTGCGTGCAATCTTTCCACTTTAATTGTGTAATTTGTTGACGGTTTCATAGTTTTATTCTTAATTTTTTTTGAATGATTAAACAACATAATTTAATGTTTTTTAACTATGTTTAATGTACTTAAATCCATACATTATTACAATATTAATGAAATCTTAGTGTTCAATATATATGTTCAATTTAAAAAAAAAAACAAAAACAAAAACAAATCAATTGGTTATCAAACAGTCTCTTTGTTTTTCTTCTTTTTTTTTCTCTCTCTTGTTCTTTGTTTTCCATCGTACAGCAGTCAAAAAAGGAGAAGCATAACTACACCCTATACAGATTGTACGTATTACGATCCAAAAGTTCGGGGGACAAGCTGTATAATATCTTACCCAGAATAGTTCACATTACCGAAGCACATCCACCTTCAAAAGGTCACCTTGAGGGAGTATGTACTTCTTCTGTCAGTGTTCATATAACTTTTGGAAACACTCCTGGAAGCCATTTTTGCTAAGTTCTGTGATGCAGAAGAAAGCGGCGTCATTGATTTTTTTTTTTTTTTTTTTTGCTGGGAACAGGTAAAAGACACACGGAGCTAAGTTTGACGAAACGTTATGTTATTTGTTTGTCATATCAGAGTATTGACCAATCGAACCGTGCATCCTCAACATGAAAGTCGCCTTCTTCCCCACGATGAAATTAAAGCAGCAGCGCTAGAGGCCTTACAGGAGGTTGCGATAAATTTCTTCCAGGACTCCTTCTAAAAGTTATACGAACGTTGGCAGAAGTACATAGTCGTTTAAGATGACCATTTTGTTGATAGATCTACTTCGGTAATGTGAACAATTCAGGGTAATATTTTTTTAGGTACATATGAATGTACTCATAAAATAGAAATTTAGGTCGAAATCTGATTTTTTTTTTTTTTTTTTTGTGATTACAATTCATTATTCGTAGAAAGGAAGTAAGAAGAATTGAATCAATGAGTTAGGTTCCCAGACACACAGATTCTGGGTTAAATATCGATTTATTTAGTTATATCTATGTACACAACAACTATTCACATATGTACACGTTGATACCATATACGGTGCTCAGTCTTTCACGGTTTTTCTAAATCCACCTTGGGGACCCGGGCACTACTCTCCCGTTCGTAACAGTCCACCTTTACGACGGGCACAATCTCTCCCGTCTCTACAGTTCTCTTTCAGGATCACGGGCGCAACTCTCCCGCTCCTAAAGTTCAGTTCGGACCTCGCTTGGTCCCGTAGAAAAACCGGCAGCCTCCGCGACCGCAACTGTGTCGTTCTCTCTTCGGTCTTCTCCCCCTTCTCTCCGGTGGGTTCTATTTATAGGGGGTGCCTGACCTTCGGTCAACACGGAGGGCTAGGGGACGCACGTATGCAGTTTTTGGGTCTCGTAGCCCCTTCGCCCTGTCACGTACACACCTTCTAGGTCACGTATGTCGTGCCGACCTAGTCCTAGCCTGACACAATGATCCTTTAAATCCCTGACAAACTTATAAATTTATTTCTGTTAGATTTTTTTTGAGCAATCACGATTGCTTATTGTTCTCATTTGACTGTCCTTGACGTTACGCTGATTTTATTCCCTCCCCCCGACTCTGCAGCACTCCCGCCCACCGTCCTCCGCAAGCGCGACTCCTCCGATCCTGAGCAATGTCCCCCGAAATCCGCTTCTCCTGGTCGGTGGTGTCCATGTCCTACACACGCTCATATACACACACACACACACGCTTATGTGCATACACAAGTCTATGCACACACAAGTCTACACATGCACAAGAACTTACACACGCAGAGAAACACACACGCCTACGTGCATGCACAGGTCAACGCACACATAAGCCTTTACATGCATGCGCGCCTACACACACACACACAACTATACACACGTAACCGCCCAGGAGAATGGCAGGTTTGGGGGACAGGAGCAGTTTCTAGAAACAATAACTCCAATGAGTAGGGTCCTGTCGCAACTGGTGATTGCGAAAAACATAATTAAAAATATCAGAATTCAAATTATTTTTTTTTTACTTTTTTTTTTGCCATCGGCCATCGGCCATCGGCAATCGGCCATTTGAGGGAAACAATCGGCCATCGGCCATCGGCCATCTTTGAACAATCGGCCAACAATCGGCATCGGCCCATCGGCCAAAAAATGCCATCGGTCGAGCCCTAAAAAAAAGTTCCAAAAATCGCTACCAGGGGAAATTTTGGCTTAGAAAATGTGTATTACTGTGAACATTGAGATATTAAATGCTAACTGACAAAATATGCATCAATTTTGTTCACAAAATATGATTTTGACTAACAAATGATGTTCAATACGTCCAACATCGAGATTTTCCAGGTACTGCATACAATGCACAATATTTTCCACACATCCGGGGGTGGGGGAGGAGGATTAATTTCTCCTCCCTGTAACGTTATGTTATTCGAGTTTTCAAAATTGAGATATCGGAAACATGTCGTACACTGTAAAAAAATTCCGAAACATTACTGGTTATTTCCGTGGAACGTGTCGGGATTTCACACGTTTTCACCTACTTCCCCGTAAAAACAAGTATCTTCACAAAAAAGTTTCCTGAATCGCTATAAGTTGCACGCGTGCAGACTTTTCACTGTTGTGGAAAATATTTTTAGCAACCAGTTTAAGAATTGAATGAGCGTGTTTATTATGTGTATCGGTCTAAGATTGCTTACGGTCTGTCCAGATTGACTAAGCTCCCAATGAGAGCGAAAAAGTCAACGGATAGCTACAGCTTTGCAAGGCAGGAAGTGCAGGCAAGAGATAGGCTTGGTTCCTCCTTACATAGCTGTGGTCGTTCTGATTTTTATGGTTCTAATCAATTACACTAAACCTACTTAATTATTTTAGAAGGTTCTAGAGACATGACTGGCTTTAACAGGGGAGATTTCGCACTTCTTCAGAAAGGTTACTGAGTTTTCGCGAAAAACGTTCCTGGTTTTTCCAAGATTTGTTACTGGAAGAAAATAGGCACATCAGCTGCCTATTATTTTTCAGGAACGTTTCTGAATCGTTTTTACAGTGTAGAGATCCACAACACCGTAAAGAAATCCCCATGGCCAAACGTCACAAGGTGAAATATTGGGCGACCACAGGGACCACACCATAGGAAATGCATGAATAATAAATTTGTTATCAAAGACAGCGGGTATGACAACGCTGTGGGGCAATTGATTAAAGCTAGAGGTGGGCAATGTCATTCTTTTTAATGATCCGTTCATCAGAGAATCGTTCATTCTTTTGATCCGTTCATTCAACTCGTTCATTTGAATGACTTCGTACATTTAAAAATAGTTACAGGTGATCTCTCTGCGCGAAATACTCACGGACATTCGAAATGTTTCATTAGATCAGTAATATTCTTTGGACGAAAAATAACTTAAACCATCTAAAAGCAAGAAAAGATGTCTATGAAAAATTAATCAAAAAATATTATATTTGGAGTCAGATGTAGAACATTTAGACAAGTGCAATTAAGCTGCTTCTTCGTCAGTGGGTGGGAGCAGCATACCTTAAAACAGGGCTCTCCGATCCGCGCGCCAAATCCGACCCGCGAGCATATTTTTCCCAGCCTGCGAGAAGTTTACAAATTGAAAAAAAAGTTTTATTGGATAATATATTTCTTTTTAAGCATTTTAGAGGAAAACTTAGCTAAGAAAATCTCAAAAACCACTCCTAAGCATGATCTTAACAAGAATGGAGCAAGAAGGGGCAACTGCCTTTTGCCTAGAGGAAAGATATATTCTCAACTTCATAACATTGAATGCAACGACGAGTCACATGAATAAGCTTCGCGGGCCAGATACGGCCCGCGGGCCGTAGGTTGGGTACCACTCTACTTGAAACATAGTAAAAAATACTGAAGATATAAAAAGAATAGAAATGCAAGAAATACTTTTTTTGTTTTTAAATGCCAATACATTAGTCAATTCAATACTGTTTAAGGCTTTCACGGCCGGCGTCAATATGAGGAGATAACATTTCCGGGCTTATTGACCGTGGTCTAATTGGAGTAAAAATTCCAGACGTTTCGGCTTGCTTTGCTGCAGCCATCATCAGTGGTTTGAGTTTGGTGAGACGTCTCACCAAACTCAAACCACTGATGATGGCTGCAGCAAAGCAAGCCGAAACGTCTGGAATTTTTACTCCAATTAGACCACGGCCAATAAGCCTGGAAATGTTATCTCCCCATATTAGTCAATTCAGTTTAATTTTGTTTAAACTCTCAACAATTATTGATCTTAAAACCCTTTTTTAGACATGCTTTGTTTTTGCGATTTGGACATCTATCCATTTCTTCATTTTAAATAATCAAAGATATTTAAATCAAACAAAAATTTATATTTGTACACATCTTACCTTGGTATTGAGTTATTAACATGTTCAGGATATTTTGATGCAAATTGAATCCTTAAAACTGATTAGTTGTGCTCCGAAATTCCAAAAACTTCGAAAAAATAGGGATATTCATAACAGCATGCTTCCTGAATCACAGTCTAGAAATTTATCCATAAATTATACTGTTCTTCAACAGGCTGAGGCTGGATCACGTTTTTTACGAATTCAAAACTTGCGCAGCAGAAGCTTCAATAAAGGTAAATTAATAAGGTTGAAGCAGAAATCGACAAGTTCAAGAACACAAATTCTGAAGGAATCCTACAGAACCTCAAGCAACGAAGCATATTCTAATGAATGAGAGGTTTTAAGTTTTCTCACAGATTACGCAAGAGAAGCATGCGCATGAGAGAAGAAAAAAAAATCTGCTTCCTGTGACAGTATCAAGATAACTTCCGAATCTGAGAAACTATTATGCAAGTAAATTGTTAACTACAGAGATCCGAAATTTCTTGAAATTTTTTTAAACAGATTTTCTTTTTTCTCATTTGCTCGAAAACAGTTAACATTCGCGATCAAGCTTGCAGCGTCAAAGCGTTCCGACAGATCGTTAATGTAACAATTAAGCAGGAGTCCGAGTAGAAAAAAAAATGAGGGTCGAATTTCTAGAAAGCGATGACAGCGATGATAATGCGAATCTCACAGTTTGGGGATTCACTGAGACTCACTGCGAGAGAGACTTCACGTCTAGCAGCCACGCAAATGACGAGATCATGTTTCGCAGATGGCCTTCAGATTTCGTATGAAACGCTGCTAGCGTTGTCGATGAGAAATAAAATATCTTGATCCGACCGAAAATTATGTATCAAAAGTTTGTTTCGTTACCTTTAATTTCAATTAACATTCTAAGATAAAAAGGAATGTACAAGGTAGGGCAATGATTACTATTATTCTAAGCTCTATTAATGAGAATTAAAAGCATCTTGTTTTCTATCTCTGTCTGAGATACTTTTTATGCTGCACAAAGAAGTGCTGCTTTTGTACTGAAGAACGAAGTAACATTTCGTTGAAATGGTTTTACCACGAGAGGTCACTGTGTATTTCCTTATTCGGCAAATTTTATCTGACGATTCGGCAAAATTATCATCATTTGGAGGAATTTGGAGTTTCATTCGGAAAAGTTATCATCATTAAATTTGTAGTTCCATTCTGCAAAATTATCATCATCCGGTGAAGAAAGGAGTTCATTCGTCAAAATTTTGAGTTACATTCGGCAAAGTTATCATCGTTCGGCGAATTTTTTACTACCATTAGGGAAAATTATCATCATTCGGCAAAATTTGGAGTTCTATTCAGCAGAATTATCACCATTCGTCAAAATTATCTTCATTCAGAAAAATTCGGAGCTCCATTCGGCAAAATGTTGAATTTCCACCCTCCCAATAATTTAAAATCAGGGTTTTACTTTGGATATATGAATCGTAGTTAAGAAATAAACTTTTAGATGGTTAGTATTCGTTATGTAGTTAAACGCGGTGTTTTACAAAAGTACTACTGCCATTGCTTAACATTCTTGGAATGTAAGAAAAACTCAACGGATATAATTTATTTTTTTTGTATTTTCTTCTTGCAAATGAAATATGAATAAAAAATGAAAAATGAAATAAGATCTCACGTTCTTAAATAATGCCTGGTTGCCCAAGGAAGCAGTCGCCTATAGTGTATGTTTTATGGGCTTTATAAAGAAGTGTTGCTTTTGCATTGAAGAGCGAAGAAGCATCCCGTTTAAGTGGTTTTACTAAGCAAATAGAAATCGTAACGAAGAAAAAGAAATTTAGAATCCGTTTAGTAGTTAAACACTTTTTTGTTAGAGGATTACAAGCATTGCTTTGCTTTTTCAGAGGTGCCTATCTCCCACAAGAGCAAGAGCCCCCCTAATACAACGAAGCCCCCCCAAATCGGGAGCCCCCTCCAAAAGGAAAAAAATACTACTGAAAACACCCCCCTAAAATTTTCAGTGGCACAGTCTGCATGACCCCCCCCCCCCAGGTGGGCACCCCTGGCTTTTTTAGACTGTAAGGATAACGTTTGGTATGTATGAGTATATTCTTTTAACTTTACGTTTTGCAAATAAAGTATCACAAGAAGAAAGACGGAGACAATTTTTTCGGGCAGTTAAATATTGCTTGGCAGTAAAAGGGAGCAGCTAGTAATCTTTAATCAAATGTGGACTTTTACCGCTTCATAAAGAAGTATTGCTTTTCCATTGAAAAACGAGGAAAAGTCTAGTTAGAATGACTTCACTTCGTAAGTACAAACTGTAACAAGAAATAAAAACTTGGCTACAATCTTTTATGTAGTTTAACTCTGCTTTTTGCAACTGAATTTCAAGTACTGCTCATCTTTCTTAGGATGGAAAAAAAAACTAAAAATATTAGAGTATTTTTCATCTTTACTTTGCGCAAATAACCACTTAAAAACGAAGTTCCACTGAAAAATGAAAGTTCTGAAAAGTCAAACATTGTTTCGCTGCAGAAAGAAAATAAGTGTTGCTACGTCTGCTTGAAATGAGAGAAATTATTTCTAGAAATGTTGGCATAGATATTTTTTGCAGTTTGTTTCACAAATAAAATGAAGTTTAGAAACGAAAGATGGTTATTAATCGTCTTGCAGTGAAAAAAATATGTTCTTGTCTTCAAAAAAAGGTGCTTTTTTCTGTTTTCACTGGAAGTTCCAGAAAGATTACTTTGGTACTCTGTGAAAAAGAAATAAAAACTATGAAAGGACGTAGCCGGCTATACATCAGGAAAGAGATCCATTGCAAAGGTTGTAGAAAGAGTTAAGAGTTTCTGTTTATAGTGAGAATTAAAGCAACATCTTATTTTCAATTCTAATGCACTAAAAAATAGAATACGTGTAACTTCAAAAGGAAGGAGCTAAAAGAAAAAAAAAACATTTTGATTGGAATCGCGTTTCCTCGCGCTGCTATGTTTAATAATGGGATTGAAATAAATGTTGCAAAGGATTTCGAAAGAGTGTTTCTGTTTTTTTTGGGGGGAAATTAAAGCAATGTCTTATCTTCAATTCTAATGCACTTTTTTATGTAAGTAAAATGTTACTTCAAAATGAAAGAGCGAAAAGAAAAAAAATAATTAAAACAACAATAATAATAACCGTTTTGCCTGGAATCGCCTTTCCACGTGCTGTTATGTCTAATGGGATAGAAGTAAATCATCATAAATAGTCGGATAAATATATATGCCATTCCTATCTTTGACAATAAGACAATTTTGATTTGCAGCTATTAATTATTAAGTAGTGCAACGGTTTTTTTTCTATCGCAAGATGGGCCAAACTTGTTCTGGAAGTTGAGAGAATAATTTTTTTTCCCAAGGGAATATTTATTCATAACTTGGACAATTAATTTATTAGCACAATGAAGCACTACCCGTTATTATTGTGCTTGAAGCAAACCCCTTTTAAGTGCAGGTGGACGATGGCGGTATTTGCAGTTTGGGGACTCTCTATAAAATATTTCAAGAGACTCGGTTCAAAAATTAATTTGGGTAGACGGCAGAGAGAACCAAAGGAGTGTAAATTGGATAACTTAAAGTTTTGAGCAGAACGCGTGTTAAGCAGGACTGCCAGGGTTTGCGCCCCCCCCTCCCCCCAAGCTTTTGGATTTTAAATATAGATCTTTGGTTCTCAGAAGTTTGCTTGAAATTCTTGGGTTTCGAGCTTTGTTGATGAAGACGATACATTTATTAAATATTTGGACTATAAAATATAAAATGTTCACTAAAATACTCATTAGTCAAGCAATTCGAAATGGAGGTTCCTTTTCATTCACAAGCTGTTACTATGTGGAAAGATTGCATTGGGAGAGACAAATAAACAAAATAATAATAATTTGAATTTTGACATCTTGAATTGAAATTATGTTTTTCACAATCACGGGTTATGATAAGACCCTACTTGTTGGATTTCTTTTTCAGCTCCTGTTCCTCGAAATTGACTTTTTTTGTACCCGACCCTCTCGACTTCACACAATTCTCTTTAGACAAAAACAGCAACTTGCACACAATAAACCTCCATGAACATGTCCTTTATTGTGTAGGTGCGTGCGTGCGTATGTACGTGTGTGTAGGCATGTGTGTGAATGTGTATGTACAATGTAGGCGTATGTGAGTGTGTGTGTGTAGGCGTATGTGAATGAGTGTGTGTGTGTGTGTGTAGGCGTGTGAGTGTGTGTGTGCAGGCGTGTTGTAGGCGTATATGTGAGTGTGTGCAGGCGTATGTAAGTGAGTGTGTGTGTGTAGGCGTATGTGAGTAAGTGTGTGTTGGGTAGGCGTATGCGAGTGTGTGTCTGTGTGTAGGCGTATGTGTGAGTGTGTGTGTGTGTAGGCGTATGTGTGAGTGCGTGTGTGTAAACGGATGTGTGAGTGCGTGTGTAGACGGAAGTGTGAGTGCGTGTGTAGGCGTATGTGTGTGTGTGTGTAGGTGGGTGTGTGAGTGTGTGTGTATGTGTAGGCGTGTGTTTGAGTGAGCATTTTTAAGCACACGAGATATTAATATTTTTAAGATAAAAAACAAAACAAAAACAAAACAAAACAGGAACCACATTATGACGATCTTCAGTTTCATGTACAATGAAATGATGTTACCAATACATGAATCCAGAAACGCATCGAAGAATATTTCTCAATAGACGGCGAAAGCTATATTTATTAATTTACTGGTCAGAGAATGTTTATCGCTTTATTACGTCTGCGCTGCTGCAACGATGGCGAGATATAATCAGGGGATCAGATCCCACTAAATGAAAAGGAAAGGATCACAAGATGGAATAAATAAATGAGAAGAGCTAAAAACAGAAACTGCGCACCCTTTTGATTTAACATTGCAGAATATATAAAGTGAAATGATGAGAGTAATCAGGAAAAAAAAACATAAAGTTACAAAAACTCTACAAAGTATTACGTTTACCTTGAAAGAAAATATTTTCCTCATCATGTTCAAGAATGAGCTGAGTAGCAGACGATATAAAATGCAAAATGAATAAATAATGGAGTGACAAGAATATCGTCCTGAGCTAAAGAAGCGTACTTTCTGAAATTACAGACAATGGCACCCCAGTGGGAAGTCATGGG
The DNA here is from genome assembly GCF_026930045.1 of Uloborus diversus. Classification (NCBI taxonomy): domain Eukaryota; kingdom Metazoa; phylum Arthropoda; class Arachnida; order Araneae; family Uloboridae; genus Uloborus; species Uloborus diversus. The sequence continues at coordinate 48,920,475 of NC_072738.1, read as the reverse complement.
ACATCACTGCGACCTCCCAAAAATTTCCTTATTCCGCAAATTTCGTCTGACGATTCGGAAAAATTATCATCATTCGCCAGAATTTGGAGTTCCATTCGACAAGTTGAGAGTTTTCGTCCTCCCCCAAAAATAACTTCAGGGATCCCCTGATGACAATATATATTTTTTAACACTAGCTGTTACAATTTGTGAGGTGGAGCACTACAACTAGGCAAATACAATTAAGCTGTTTCGAAAAAAAGCTCTAATGTTTTTTCGCGATTTTTGGAGAATCTGAAGACGAGTAGCAATGAAAGTAGACATACTGACTTGCCTAATTTTTGCTCTAATTTTACAATCCTGATGTGCTGAACAACTAGGTATGTGAGCTTGTCTTGCTCTAATTATTTTTTTCTTCAGATGATCAACTTATCTAGTTCTGAAAATTCTATTATTTAGCGAATGTGAAAAGTCTACGACAGTTCCCCAGTTGTGGAGTAGCCCTAATGGAATTTTTCTTTGCAATCATCCATATTTTGTCAAATTAGTAGTTACCCAGTTGTAGTAACTCGTCCCACGAAATGTCGAAATCCGTGTTACTTTCAATGACACTCCTCATGGTTAAAATTATGCATCAGAACAAAACAAAGTTTTCTCATTCGAAGAACAATGCATTTGTAAATGCGCATTCAAAATAAATAAATAAATAAATAAATAAATAAATAAATAAATAAATAAATAAATAAATAAATAAATAAATAAATAAATAAATAAATAAATAAATAAATAAATAAATAAATAAATAAATAAATAAATAAATAAATAAATAAATAAATAAATAAATAAATAAATAAATAAATAAATAAATAAATAAATAAATAAATAAATAAATAAATAAATAAATAAATAAATAAATAAATAAATAAATGAATGAATGAATGAATGAATGAATGAATGAATGAATGAATGAATGAATGAATGAATGAATGAATGAATGAATGAATGAATGAATGAATAAATAAATAAATAAATAAATAAATAAATAAATAAATAAATAAATAAATAAATAAATAAATAAATAAATAAATAAATAAATAAATAAATAAATAAATAAATAAATAAATAAATAAATAAATAAATAAATAAATAAATAAATAAATAAATAAATAAATAAATAAATAAATAAATAAATAAATAAATAAATAAATAAATAAATAAATAAATAAATAAATAAATAAATAAATAAATAAATAAATAAATAAATAAATAAATAAATAAATAAATAAATAAATAAATAAATAAATAAATAAATAAATAAATAAATAAATAAATAAATAAATAAATAAATAAATAAATAAATAAATAAATAAATAAATAAATAAATAAATAAATAAATAAATAAATAAATAAATAAATAAATAAATAAATAAATAAATAAATAAATAAATAAATAAATAAATAAATAAATAAATAAATAAATAAATAAATAAATAAATAAATAAATAAATAAATAAATAAATAAATAAATAAATAAATAAATAAATAAATAAATAAATAAATAAATAAATAAATAAATAAATAAATAAATAAATAAATAAATAAATAAATAAATAAATAAATAAATAAATAAATAAATAAATAAATAAATAAATAAATAAATAAATAAATAAATAAATAAATAAATAAATAAATAAATAAATAAATAAATAAATAAATAAATAAATAAATAAATAAATAAATAAATAAATAAATAAATAAATAAATAAATAAATAAATAAATATGTGGCGATGATTGAAACGTTGATTACCTTTGGACTAGCTCTGCGTGTTCCGAACTCTATGAACTTACGTGATCAGAGCAGCAGCTGTACAACGAGATAAACCCCATTTATCTTTACCAGCAACTTTTTTTGATAGTTTAAAACCATTCAATTTTAATTTTACATTCAGAAGATTCCACCCCGTAAATGTATGTTGTTGATGTATATCTGATGTGATGTTATCAACTGCTAAAAAAGACAAGGCGAGGTTGCCCTACTTATGACGCTTACATCGTTTTCCTATCAATTTAGAAGGCCTGATGTTTCTGTAAATTACAAATGCGAAGAATTTTAACAGAAAAATTGCATTGTTAAAGTACAGTGTTTCAATATGCATTAAAAAAAAAGTAATCCTCTTATATATATAATAGCCGATGATCGAGTAACGCGCGTGTTTCAACAATGAAACTCGTGCCACGACATGATAATTTGATGATATGTTTTGATAATGTTTAACTAGCAGGAAAAGGCTTTATCGTGACAAGGCTGAACTCGATCCGGTACTTAACTGTCTCACTGGTAAGACTGTCATTTCAGGGGAATGAAGAAACTGGTCAACAATGAACGCTACCTACTGGAGTTTAGGGTTCATCCACTGGAGTTAGGGTTACAATTTCAACTATCAAAATATCACCAAACAGGCAATGGCTTCGTTCAAATGTAGAGGCAATTTTCACCCGTCATATCTTGATGGGCGATTTCTAGCAAAAAAATAAATAAGAAACAGGAAATACAAAGTATGCTGCAATGATTGAAACGTTGATTACGTTCGGGCTAGCTCTGCATATGCTGAACTCTGTGAACTTATTAGAGTAGCAGCTGTACACATATAGCGAGCTGGACACCATTCATCTTCATTAGCAACTTTTTTCCTAGTTTATTAAACCATTTAATTTCGATATTAGATTCAGTTGGTTCTACCTCATAATGAATCGTTCATGTTGCTGATGCATATCTGATGTGATGTCATAAAAATTAAAACAGGCAAGATGAGATTGCTCAATTTATGACGCCAACTATTCATCATCTAGCACATAACAGACAGATAATCAATAAATCATTCCTCCGATAGCATCTCATCGCAAATAGAAGTACAGAATACTGATACGATACGAATTTTCAGATTAATAATTTCAAGATGAAAACAAAAAGGAGTGGCACGAAATGCGGAGACGTACTCACTGACGTCATCGTCGTTGTCCTCATCTTCCGAGTCTTCACTCTTCAGACACAAATTTCCGTTGCTGTTGTTGCGAATTGGATCCACTGAGCTGAGCTCGAAGATGTTATTGGAATGTACGAGAATCTGAAACGAAAAAAAGAATAGAAATATGAACATTTAACTCTTATCAATTATGAAGAACTCTTACCAATATTATGATTAAAAGCAGGGGTGCTCACAGGGGGTGATTATGGCGCAAGTTGCGCCATTAAAGTTTTTTTTGGGGGAGGGGGAGGGGATTTTTGAGAAGTTTTAACTTGTTTACTTCAATTTATTTATTGATTTATTTTTAATTTAAATTATTTATTTTATTTTATTTCATTTTTTTTATATTTCATTTCATTTATTTATTTAGTTTATGTGTGTGCATGTGTGTCATTGACGTAGATCATAACTTTTCTAATAAAATAATAATGATTAAAAATAAATAAATAAATAAATAAAAAATATTTTTAAAACATATTTTTAAAAAAATTAATTAAATAAAAAAGAAAGCTAAAAGATGTAAAAAAAAAGGGAAAGAGGGTTGAGAATTTTTGTGTGCATGGGGGGGGGGGACTTGCGCCACCAAACTTGGAGGGATGGGCACTCCTGTTTAAAAGGATCAAGTAGTGAATCCAAAATTAACCCATTTTCGCCATTTTAACCCTAATGGGAGGTCGCTGGAGGTCACTGTGAAATTTCCTTATTCGGCAAATTTTGTCTGATAATTCGGCAAAATTATCCACATTGAGAAAATTTGGTGTTCTATTGGGCAAAATTATCATAATTCGGTGAAATTTGGAGTCATATAAGGTAAAATAATTTTCTTTCGGCAAAATTTTGAGTTTTATTTGGCAAATTCAGAATGGGGTCGTTTCCAAAATTTTGAAAGTATTTTTTCTGAAAGAGCATGCTTAGAAATACAGGATCTTTCCATTTTTTTTAATAATTCGTTTAAGTTTAATATTTTTAAAAAATTACTTAAATCGGAGTGCTTTCATTGTTAATGCGTATGTCTGATGACGTCACAAATGATGAAATGCCATTCTGTTTTGCCATTCACAGAGCAAAATATTTAATTCGCATCTTTACTCACGTGTATTGGCAACGATATGGTTGATAGCAAGCGTTGAGCGCAATTTCAATTCGTTCCTTGATTAACATTACATGGAAACGCAGAGGAAAGATGCGCCAAAAAGGCATCATTTGTGACGTCATCAAGACCATGCCTTGTTTGAAAAATCGGACATTTAAAAAAATTAATTAAAAAATAACTGTTGGGAAAATGAAAGTATTTTCTGAGTCTATGTTATTTTTTTTGCTTATTCTATCAATTTCAGTGACAAAAAGTACTACTTTTGACTGAAGGAAACAACCTCATTTTCGTCCTCTCAAAAATTTAAGTTCGGGGCGAGCTTGCATTTGCGTCATGAGCGCATTTATATGCAGTCGCCTATAAATGTCACGCTTTGAGGGTGGTGTCATAAAATTGTGAGTTTGTGACAAGGGAGGGGGAAACAGAAGTGTGACATCACACGATTTGTTTAAAATGATAGTCCCTTTTATGTAATGAGATACTTGTAAAATCGAGCGTGACATGTGACAGGGTAGGGGTATTGTAAAATGAGATACTTAGTGACAAGAGGTGGGGTCAAATACGTTGAAAAAAAGCGTGACTCCATTTATGGATCACCCTTAGTTTCCTAGTCAGTATCATCGAGGCGCATACATACGCGCATGAGCGTAATTGGTGCTAAGTGATGATTGCTAGCAGTCGCACTTCAGCAATTCTGAAAGACTGATAAGAATTGATAGAAATTATTATGTAATCAAACAGCATGAAGATTTACTGGCCAAAATTTTCTAATGTCCATTGAAACGATTTCGTCATCAAAAGAATTTTGGGCTTCAAGAAAGCGAAAAAAGTTATTACAAAAATCGAAATACCATACCTCCTACGCTTAACATTGACGCAAGTCAGAGATAAATATGACTGAATTCAAATAAAATGAACCCAAAACGCAAATGTTTTTACCAGGGCTACGGAGTCGAGGGAAAATGACCAACTCCCGAACCTGACAATTTTAGGGCCATCGATTCCAACTTCAACTCCTGTGCCCCCAAAATCACTCAGACTCCAACTCAGTCTCCGCAGCCTTGGCAGTAATGCAGACTCGGAGGAAAAATGCGACTTTGACTCTTGGAGTTTTGAAGTCTTTAGCTCCCGACTCCTTTTTTCTAAAATGTCATGGTTTTTATCAGGGCGGCAGAGTCGGAGGTAAAATGACAGACTTCGGCTTTGACTTCAACTCCGGAAATTTTAGAGTCTTCGATTCCTACTCCTTTACCCCAAAATCAGATTGGCTCGGACTCCATAAGCACTGGCAGGGTTGCAGACTTAGAGGGAGAATGACCGATTCCAACTTCTTTTTTCCAAAATGTCACGGTTTTTATCAGGGCGGCGGAGTCGGAGGTGAAATGACTGACTTCGGCTTTGACTCCGACTCTGGGAATTTAGAGCCTTCGACTCCTACTCCTTTGCCCCAAAATCAGACTGACTCGGACTCCATTAAGCACTGGCAGAGTTGCAGATTTAGAGGGAGGATGACTGACTCCTACTCCTTTTCCCGAATCCGGTACGGCTCCCACTCAACGACTCCAACTCCGCAGTCCTGGTTTTTACTATGATATAATGTTTGTTGATATGATTATTTATTTTCCATTTAAAGTTTTAATTTATTTATTCTATTTTCAGCAACGGGAAATGAACGGAAATTCAGTACTTTATGTTTTAACAGAAAGAGCTGCGCAGAAGATTTTTTTTTTTTTTTTTGACTATTAAATGCATTTGTTTAAGTGGACATTTATATTTTTTAATTATTTTCTGAAGTATACTTCTTAATTTTTCTTTTCATTTTTGGCAACGGGAAAAAATAAATTTCCCCCCTTTATTTTTACCCGGAAGAAATAGCTAAGCAAACGATATTTATTTCGCTTTTTTGATAAAAAGTGTTTATTTTGATGAGATTTTTATTTATATATATATTTTTCTTTTTTTTGAAAGCGATCAAAAAATTTTGTTATGGAAAATATATTGGCCGAATTGTTTAAAAGGTACCATTATTCTATTTGTTATTTTTATGTATCTATTTTATCAGATGAGCGAGGCATATTTTGTTTCTAGAAATCAGCTTAAAATTTTACAAAGTTATGTTTGACATATACTGCAGTCTTATCTCGTGAAGAGAATATTGATTAAGTACTGGAAATTGATTTTGATGTACGGAAAAGTGGACTCGTTCACTTTTGGACGGAATTCCTTGTTAGATATCTAAAAAGAGAACATATGTGTGGTTCCAAAAAGTAATGATTGTCTATGAAGAATAGAAAATAGCTAGATTTTTACTAAAGAAGAAATTGTCGTTTACGATATCTCATATTAAGCGGAATCGTAGGTCCCACATTTATTGCAGGGCCCCATTGTTCAATCGTGCCACGGGTTCTTCCCAGTTTTGCCAATCGGTATACAAAAATACGCTTGATTCAATTTTTTAAAAACAATAAGTCCATTTTAAGTCTGGTCCCCACTGCTGTTGTACCCTTGACTTCCCCGATGCGGGGCCATAAGCGGAACCTTGAACTTATGAGACTCGAATTTTCGAGACTCTACTGTTTTGAAAAAATCTTTTTATAACTATTTCTATTCCGAAACTGAATCTCTTTCCATTGTAGAATAACTTCGACTTAACGATACCCGATTTAACGATTTCCTCAATGAAATGATACATTTCGCTGATCCATATTTGACTGCATTCAATGTCTACGCTCCTCGATTTAACGATATGCTTGATTTAGCGATAACTTTTTCCAGTCCCTTGACAATCGTTAAATCGGGGTTATACTGCATTTCTCATCTGAGAAAACATCTGTCACACAAACCATTCAAATTTCTATTTGTAAAAGCTCTGTGAAATGTTTTTTTAAATTTAGTAGCCAAAACATTTATTCACCAATTTTTTTCAAAAAAAAAAAAAAAAAAGTCATTCTTTGGCACGAATTCATATGCTTGAAAACATATAATGTATCAATCGAGTTACAATTTATCAGTTATGATTGACAAACAAGACTTACTACGCAATCAAGGGAATTAGAAAACTATTTTGATCACCTAATTTTATTGATTGCTCTAATACTAATGATTGAAGATTTGCGAGGTTTAGCGGTACGTGATTAGAATCTCAGGTCTAACTAACTGTCATTAAATGGAGCGTTTTTCAAACACTTAGAGCACATTATCATTAAAGGAGCTTTTTTTTTTTTTTTTGAGTTTTTTGAGTCGTGGTTTGATCTAGTGAATAAATCATCACTTAATTATTTATTCAATTGGATAGATTGTAACTAATTACAGTTATTGTTTTTTCAGAAGCAGTTCATTTGTATAATAAGTGTTAAACGCGAAGGAAGGAAATGCAAAGTCAAACAAAAATTTAAATGCTAATGTGCCCATATATTTTGAATTTAAAGAAAAATAAATAAATAAAAACTCATAGATGCTTTGTTTCTGCATGTATTGATGCATTTATGAAACAAATCAAATTTAGTAATTAAGCTTCAAAACTATTTTATACTTGTGTTGGTCACAGAGACTTCTTTTGAAATTTTTTTTTAAATATTTTTAAAATTTAATGTAGATTAATTTTGGAATCTGTTTCAATAGAGCCATGGTTGTCCTGTTTTGTCCTCCCCGGAAAAAGCCGCTGGAAAAAACCGTCCTGGACAAAATGTCATTTTGTCCACTTTTTCGGTAAACTGAAAGCTTTTAGTTAAAAATTTGAAGTTTGAAAATAATAGATAGTTATATGGATTCTTCCTATTCAAGTACTATTTTAATATAAAAATAGCATACATAAATATGTATATAAAAATTGATTGAAAAATATTTTAAAGTGAAAATGAAAAAATTAAGATCAGTTGAAGTTTATGTAAATGTGTAGACAAATCAAATGAAAGTTAATAAGTTAAAATGCATGTAATAGCATTTATAGAAACAAACACATCAGCTGTGCATTTTAAGATGTTTATCTGTGATGTGGAGGTTTATTGCCCATTATAAATGCATTTATAAAATTAAAAAATAGAAATAAAAAGTTTTTAAAGGTTGGAGTTTCTCAAAACATTAAAATCATAAAGTCAAAACAAACAACGTAAGTAGAAGCACAAATTTGTAAATTACAGCAGACACGTGTTTCGGCGTTACAGGGAACGCCTTTTTCAATGCAAAAAATAATGAGCTTATGGATGAAAAGACATCCGACAATAAGCTCATTATTTTTTGCATTGAAAAAGGCGTTCCCTGTAACGCCGAAACACGTGTCTGCTGTAATTTACAAATTTGTGCTTCTACTTACGTTGTTTGTTTTGACTTTACTATTCAGCACAAAGGTATTTATTTATCTTATTAAAATCATAGTTTAAAAAAAAAGAAAAGAAAAACTATTTGATATTAATGAAGGAAATGTTGACATGAAGTGAAATCTGTTTTTGTAATACAAATATGATGATCTACAACAGGCTCTGAACCCAGCTAGGCTGTTCCTAGTCAATTTATTAGTCCCCAATGAAGATTAATGGCCATTTTAAAGCTATCTGCCCCTTTCCTCATTGTAGCCTCTTTCGGTACACTGTTCTAAGTACCCACAACCCTACAAAAGTAGTAATTTGTATAACATTAACATATCCATAAAAACATAAATATCTTGCTACGGGGTGACATCAATAAAAACTCGAAAAATATTACAGTAAAATGTTTTTAGTCTGTAAATCTTCGTTTTGTAAGTATGTCTCCAAGCATTTCTTTTGACTTTTCTATTAAATTTAATTTCTACTACTGTAATATATAATAATGTAATCATGCCTTTTTACTTCCTTTTACAAAAAAGGAAGTATTGTATTCGCGAAAAAATTTTCACTCAAAAATCGCCCTTAATTTCCATTTTGCTCACCCCCAAATGAATGTTGAGTTTTTTTTTCGATTCGACCACATGCGGAAAAGTGCCTAAGAATGTATAGACACGCGAAATATCCATTTTGACCATCACCGAGGTAATTACAACGACTTTTCTCGTGACGTCTGTATGTATGTGCGTATGTGTGTATGTGCGTATGTGCGTATGTGCGTATGTATCTCGCATAACTCAAAAATGGTATGTCCTAGAAAGTTGAAATTTGGTACATAGACTCGTAGTGGGGTCTACTTGTGCACCTCCCCTTTTGGTTGCTTTCGGATGTTCCTAAGGGGGTCTTTTGCACCTTTTTGGGGGGAAATCATTGTTAATTTCGATGTAAACTCAAGTGGCGTTATAATTTGTCGGACACTTGGCGATATATCGCCAGTCTTTTGGTCGCCAAGTTTTGTCGCCAACTTGGCGACAAATTTGGCGGAGTTTTTTTTTTTTTTTTGGTTTCAATTTGGCCATTGTTGGTGATATTTAGAGAATAAATATTGAATCACATTAAAATAGCGAATAATGGGGAAATGACATTAAATTGGAGTAAAAGGAAGTCATGTGATGCACACATCAGCTCGTTTATTTTTAACTCGGGGCACCCCGCATATAAGGAGGAATATCACGGGCCAGAACAAATATTAAATTCATTTTTTTTCTTGGGAAAACAAGGAAAAGGCAAGACAATTACAAGCCAAATCTTGCTTACATTATTACTGCATGCTGATTTTAATGATACGAACTTTGGCTCTGTTTTTTAGAAACCAATGCAAGACTACTTGGCTTCAAATTTTGCAACTATCATTTATAAGACCAAATAAAGATGATCAGCAGGTTTGAAATACTTCAGAATATATTTTGGGTTTCACAAAATTGAACAAAACAAAGGGCCACATATAGATCAGCTTCGCGGGCCCCATGAGGTCCGCAGGCCGTAGGCTGGACACCACTGCTATACTTGATATTTCAGTCGTAGACCAGCTATCTTTATGCATCCATTCCATAGGGAAATAAAATTAAGGCTATTAAAAAGGCTAATAGCCAAGAAGAGAACGATAGAAGCACTTGGGATAAGAGAACAAATTTTGAGATAAATCGAAAATTTGTTCCCTGCAGCCTCGAAAATTGCTGACTGCCCATTTAGAATTCGGGCAAAAAATATGAGAGGATAATATCCTGGATTGCTGGCTCAATTGGATAAAGACAACTGTAACATTCACTATGTACTCAGCTGGTTGAGACAGATTCAACCTAAATGCTGTAAATTGGCAAGAGATTTCCGTGTTCTATTGTAAATTATCGCTACAAATACTTTCATCTCAGAATCGCATACGGGAAAGCAAGTCTGGACTCCGATAAACTGTATCTGAAGCAGGAGAAAATTTCGGCTTAGAAGGGAGAGCTCTTAAATCTCTCATCACTACCCCTATATTTTGAAACCGCAATGTCGAAAAACTTCCTAGGAAAACCTCGAAATTGTCCCTCTTACGTCAGCAAAAACACAGCGTAGAAATTCGTTCTTTGGCCTTCAATTTTGAAAATTTTCCTAGGGAAATTACACGTACGTAACTTAAGACTGTAAATACTTTAACGTACACACACTCGTAACGTTTCCCTATGCAGCCAAAAATTGCATTTTTTAATCTTCAATGACAAAAAAGCTTTGGGATATCTTGACTCTTCTGCGCTTTCAAAGACAGCTTAAACAAGGCTTTCAATCTCAAAAAAAAGCACCCTTAAACCCTCTAAAAACCTAAAAGATTTGAAATTGACTTAAATTCAAGAACTATTTTATGATTAAAAATTCGAGAAGCCTGAACCTCGCACCCCTCATTTCTCCTACATCGTTTCGAAACAAAGCCTAAAGTCACGTTTCCATAATGTCAAGCTCGAAAAACTTCGGAGAAGAGTCTCCTGACTCTACTTTAGGTAACGTTAAAGCTTTCTCCTTAAGTCACCAACGATAGTCTACAATTGAGGGCTTTGATGCAAAAATCAGGAAGGGTCTAAATTTTTCTTTTTTTTTTTAAATTTATTTTTGCGTGTAGACAATGTAGATGTTCTGATTGGTGCAACAACGGGACACAAATGTAAGATCAGACCTCTGCTTTGTAGTAAATAATATGAGAAAGATAATAGAGTTTATATTGGACATTGATGTTATTTGTGGGTCTTACTGAAAATAAGTGAGCCTGGACTTTCCTGGTTCTTGCATCAAGGCTCTCAATTGTGCTTTTCAGACTTAAATGTCGAAAAATTCTCAGACTAAGTCTTCGAACCTTTCCCATGCCTTTAAAGTCATTAAAGATAATTTAAAATTTCACTTATAGAAATTTCCGTGGAAGAGCTCCGTACCCCTTTTATCTGCACAACAGCCTAAAATTGACTTCAGTTTCAAGAAAAAAAAATGCCACAGGCCAAATGAGGGGCAGTTCACTTTCAGATAAAGGTTCAGCTTTTAAAATTAATGCTAAAAATATTCAGAGATATCCTAATCAGATTCTTTAAATGATTGAAATGAGGAAGTGATGTTTCAAGGATAGGCTTGAAAAAACTTTTGCTTTTGTGAAGTTTTGTTGAAACTTTTAAGGGGCAAGGAGGGTTGATTAAGTTAAGGGTCAAATGTTAGCTTTAGACGGAAGATCACGATGCCCTCCTAAAAAATCTTGGGGGAATACTAAGGAAGCCTGACACCTTTCCTTTTAACGTTTCTAAACATATTATAAGATTACGTTTTAAAAATTTCAATGTCGAAAAATTCCAAAGGTGAGTCGATAGATCCCCTTCAATTTTGAAAAAAAAAAAGAAAAAAGAAAAAAAAATCGTGTGGGGGAACTCTTTCTTTCCACTCTTCTCTAACGTTACGGAAAACTGTAAAATTGCGGTTTTTGACATCAATTTTGAAAATATCACTTGGAAGGGAACTAGACCCCTCCCTTCCTTAAGCCGATATAAATCAACCAATTTCGAAAAATTTCTGAGTGAATTTACCAGATTCCTCCCGTTTCTCGTGTCCTTTCCAGTATAGAAGCCTAAAGATGTGTCTTTTAGATTTATAATCATTAGTATCCTTCTTCCAAGACATATAAAAAATGTGTGTCAATGTTAGCTTCCTTTTACGTTTCAGTTTTCTTTTTTTAGATCTTTAAACCCTGATTTTAAAACTTAAGAAAAATAGGAACTAGCGGTAGTTTAATGTTTTTGCTCGACTTCGGAAGAATCGAGTTCCGGCACTGTTTAATTGAAATTGTTTTAATATACAGAGTTGGGCCAAAATAACCGCCCGGTGGGCCACTTCAAGCATTTTTTTAAATTAAACTTAATACATTTAAATTCACACCTAACATTTTTAAAGTGTCATTAAAAAATAAATTAAAAAAAACATGTAATTCGTTTAATCTATGTAAAAAAAGCGTTTGGAAACAGGTTTATTTTTTTTACACCCTAAGCAGAGATCAAAGTAAATAGTCGAAGTTCACTACGTACGAATGCTTTCCTCTCTTTTATCCACTTTCTCCCTAGTTTTTAGAGCTCTGGGGTCATGGTTCCCACATTGAAGAAACGGGAGGGGGCCAAGAGGGGGAGAAATTGGGGTCCGACGCGGCCTGGAAAAGCGTTCGGGACGAAAAAAGCGGGTTTAAAAACTCGTATTTGTACGTCTGTTAACAAAAATTGAACGGAGCTGCACCATTAGACAAAGCGGTCCCAGCCCTGCTATAATTGTGTGGATCATGCTTTGGGGTGTTGATGTATGAACACGAGCAGGGACATACACGGGGGAGGGGGGAGAAGGGACAGCTGTTGACCCGGTTCCGATCCTGAAGAAGGCCCGAGATTTTTTAAATGAGTGGTGAAACATAAGTAGGGACGTAGGGGGGTTAACAATATAGAGGGGGGTCCGTAAAAGTCATTTGTGACATGCTCCAAAATTTCTGTGCACGCCCCTGGTATTCACTGGTTGTGACAGATTCAACTAAATGCTGTCAGTTGGCAAGATATTTCATTGATCTATTGTAAATTATCGCTATACGAGTATTTTCATCTCCAAATCGCATACGAGAAAGCTAAAGCAAGTCTGGACTACGATAAACTGGATCTGAAACAGAACAAAATTTCGACTTCCAGAGAGCTCCTAAACACAGTGTGGTGGTGGATTCAGGACTAAGCTCTGGGGTGCTGGGGAGGGCAAGGTTTCTTTTCTTTCTTTGAGCTACATTAGTTGAGGAGTAATTTATCAAAAGGGGACATGTCCCCCCCATTTTTAGAAAAATTCATTTTATATTTTCTAAATCTTTCAGACGACCTTTATCAAATCACTTACTCTCAAGAAGTCCGAACGTGCAAAATCCTATTTTAATTAAGAGTAAAGTGTGGCTTTTTGATCAAAAGAGAACAAATCCGTTCTCTGCCCGTTTTATTTTGAACAAGACACATCCCGAAAGAATCCGTAGTACGAAGACTTTTAGATCCAAAGGAACACATGTCCACAATCCTCAAATTTTAATCCACTACTTTTAGCTTCGTGTAGTACTTCGATAAGAGAATATGAAAAGGTGAAATATTAGTTTTATTGAAATTGGAATTTTCAACATTCAGGTTTCGTTCAAAAGGGCAGCACATATCCAAAATTAAGATAGCGATATCTCTTTTTTTTTTTACAAAAACATCTTACTCTGGCCCTTTGATTTGCTATGCTTTTATGCTCAGTTCCGTACCCAGAGAAGTTGATAAAACTATTTTGCTCTTACCTTAATTCGTTTTTCTCACCTCCTGAACGGTTTTGGAAAATGGACATGTTCCCTTTTGATAAATTTTCGGTATTTCAGATATGAGGCCCCTCTGTAGTCTAAAAGTCACCTACGATACTAGCCTTAAGTCTACAATTGAGGACTTTGATGCAAGAACCAGTTCAGTCCAAACTTTTTTTTTTAATTCATTTTTGCGTGTGACCGATAATATAGAAGTTTCGATTGGTGCTAACGGGAACCAAATATAAGATCAGATCTCTGCTTTCTAGTAAATAATGTGGGAAAGATATTAGCCTTTTTACCGATCACTGATGTTATTTGTTGGTCTTACCAAAAATGAGTGAGTCTGGACTTACTTAGTTCTTGGTTCTTGCATTAAGGTCCTCAATTGTGTTTTTCAGATTTAAATGTCGAAAAAATGCCAAAGTCTTCGAACATTCGCCGTTCCCTTGAAGTCACTAAGGATAGCTAAAATTTCACATTTTGAAATTTTCGTGGGAGAGCTCCGTAACCCTTTTATAAGCACTATAGCCAAAAATTGATTTCAGTTTCAGAAAAAAATGCCCTGAGGGAACCTGTGTTTTCCCCAGACCAAAAAAGGGGCAGTGCGCTTTCAGATAAAAGGGTACTGTTTAGAGAATTTTTGTAAAATACTAAAAGTGCTTCTTTTACCTTTTGGTTTTCTAGCAATGTTCAAGTGTTTTCCAAAGTAATTATTATTAAAATATTGAAAAGCTTTTTGATGTTTAGTTTTAAAGGTAATGCAAAAAATATTCAAATATATTCTAATCAGAATCTTGTAGATAAGTTATTGAAACGAAAGAGTGACGTTTCAAGGACAGGCTTATATGAATCTTTACCTTTTGAAATTTTTTTTTTTTTTTTTGTCTAAACTCTTAAGGGGCAAGGAGGGATGATCAAGTTAAGACTCAAAAGTTAGCTTAAAAGCGGAAAGACACATTGTCCTCCTAAAAACTCTGGGGAAAACACTCGAGAAACCTGTCCCCTTTCCTTTTAATGTTTTCAAACACATTATAAGATTGTTTTATAAAATTCCAATGTCGAAAAATTAAGAAGGAGAGCCATTGGATTCCTTATAGTAACTAAATGCAGTTTAAAATTGGGTAGAGTATACTTCAATTTTTAAATGCTTCCAAATGAGATTTCTGAGCCTCCTCCTCTTTCAAGCGTGACCAATGATAGTTTTTCGTTTTTTAATAGTTGAAAATCGAAACATTTTCGTAGAGAGCTCCCGATGCTTCCCTGTTCCATTAATTTTACCAAGGGTAACCTAAAATTGTATTTCTGAAACTTCCCATTTTGAAGAATTTTTGGGAAGAGCCCTCGACATTCTATTTGTAAATAAAGATAGCCAAAAGTAGACTTAAATTTTTAAATTTTGAAAAAATAAAAAAGTTAAGAAAACAAAATTGTGGGGGAACCCTTTCTTTTTCCTGTCTTCAACGTACCAAATATCGTAAAATTACGCTTTTTGACATCAACTTTGAAAATATCGCTTGGAAGGGAACTAAAACCCCTTCTCCCAATTCTTTTCTCCTTATGCCTATACAGATCAAGCAATTTCGAAAAAATTTCCGGGGGAAATTACCTGATTCCTCCCTTTCCTCGTGTCCTTCCTATGTTGTCAGTATAGAAGCCTAAAGTTATGCCTTTTCAGACTTATACCATTAGTATCCTTTGAAGGCATATAAAAAATATGTCAGTGTTAGCTTTATTTTACGTTTCACAATTTCTTTTTTTTAGAACTTTAGAACTTGATTTAGAAACTTAAAGGGAAATAGTAACTATAGCGGTAGTTTAAGGTCTTTGCTCGGGTCGGAATAATCGAGATCCGGTACTGGTTAATTAAATTTTTTTAATTTACAGAGGTGGGCCAAAATACTCTTTTGCCGACTGGGCCAAAGTCAGCCAGTCCGCCGTATATATATATATATATATATATATATATATATATATATATATATATATATATATATATAGAGAGAGAGAGAGAGAGATCACGGTTTTTTTTTATAAGGCTCTTCTCAAAGAGCTTTTTAAAAAGTTTTTGATGTTGGTCAGTAAACTATTGTAAAATGTTGTCAATTTGCTTGGTAATTTTTAGATTAATTAAGTGGTCTTTCAAATTTTCTTTCAGACCTATCCATGTATAGGATTAAAGGTGTTTATTACTTCTGTTCAAAAAAAAAAAAAAATCATTCGTATTATTTGCTAATGGAAATTTGAGATAACCATGCAAAAAACAAATTTAAATTTCAATTTCCGAAAATACCTTCAACATCGAACTCTAGAATATGAAAGTTATTCATCAAGATATTACTCTTTTTAAAGCTATATCGTGACGAAATTATTACTATCAAAATTATGAACTTTGAATATACGTTAACTATAAAATTGCAAACATACTGAATTAATCCAAGTTTTAATAAATTCTCTACCGAATTCATTTTTTACCACCATTTTCAAAGAATTTTCCTTATTGAGACCGATTGCACAATGACTTGTAAGATGGAATGAAAAGAAGAAAAGATCAGATTTCTTTCGAAATAAGAATGTTTTCAAAATGAAACTGATTGAAATGTAATAAGCTTGTTTACATTGTTTCATCTTATAATTCCAATAATCCTCTTATATTTAATTAAGAATAGTGCAGCAGGAAAAACAATGAAGCTCAGAAGATAGGATTTACGAACACGAAAGTTTTTGATTAGCCAAAATAGATACCAGATATCTCATCAAATATTTCTGAACTTAGGTACCCCCGTTGCTTCTTAATAGAATCATTTTCAAAGGTATGGAGATTTACGGCGTCTCCTAAAGACGGGAATGAAAAAAAAATTCTTTCTCGTCTTTCTTCTGTAGAAGAAAAACAATGTAGATCTTAGCTTAAAACATCATTCCACAAAAATGTGTATTTTGGTTTAAGTTTCTACGCGCGTACATGAATAAGCGCATAGAATGCAAGAATATATGATGCATTCTAGTATGTACAGTCGAATTTGCTTATAGTGAAGCACCGTTTATACGTTTCTCTTTTTTACGTTTTTATCAATTATACGTTTTTAAAATTGGTCCCTGCAACGTCTAATACACTTTAATCTATACCTATTATACGTTTTTTCGTTTGTACGCTTTTTTTCGGACAGTCCCTTCAAAAACGTATAAACGGTGCTTCACTAATTGATTTAACGAGAACCCAGGTTTAACGAAGAAACCAGATATACTTGGTTGCAACAATGGAAAGTTTTTGGGGGCAGATCTCGCTTTTAAGGAGCAAACCCCGCCTAAAACGAGCAATATTTTTGTGATTTATAAAGTTTCTAATCACTTCCAGCTCAGATTAAACTTTTTTGGTAACTTTTCTTTAACATTTCAAAGTCAAACAAAGTGAGTGATAAAATCATAAATCCTGAGAAAGAGATGACAGCACTTTTCTTAATTTGTGCAGTAAAGATATATAGTAGACCCTAGTTTTACGTGGGTTTATTTTACGCGGTTTCGATTATACGCGGTTTAAGATTTGACACCTTTATTTTATTTTACGCGGATGAGTTTCGGTTTTGCGAGGATGCGGCAATGCAAACAGATAAAATTTTCCCCTCTGTCAAAATCCAAACTCCTAAAGATTGCAGATTACGCGTAATCAACTGCATTTTGGCGTGCTAATAATCGAGCTTAGGCCACTAAAGACATTTTATGCGATTGGTTCCAGAGCTATTTCCAGACGTAAAGTTATTAAACTCACACAACTCAGAACTCACTGGTAGAAGAGCTCTAAGGAGTGACAAAAGAGGACAAAACCATCGAGGAAACCGACATCGGTGACACACAACCAAAAACGTTCACATTGAAAATTTTGATCCATTCCTTGGCAATAGAAATGATCTTTCTGATTTGTTAGTGAAGGAAAATTCTATCATGGGAATGACGCAAGTGATCATGGATGCGCTAATGATCTGCAAAGAATTACAGAGAAAAATTCTTAATGACTGCCAAATACTATCATAGCCAGCTCCACTTTATAAACAGAACATGAAATTAATTTATGTTTTCTTTATGCATGTTGTGCATAAAAGTTGATATAAGTACACATTAAATTTATTATACAATTAGTTATCACTATAATGAAGTATTTTTTTTATCTACGGAACCAAAACCCTATTTTAAAAATAGTATTAGGTCTCAATTTACGCGGTTCGATTTACGCGGCATTTCCGTGGAACGTAACCCCCGCGTAAAACGAGAGTCTACTGTATTGAAAAATTCTATGTGTATGTGAGTATGTGTGTTCCTCAAAAACAGTGACACAAGAAATAAGCAAACAGTTCAAAGCAAAAAAAAACTTCTTTGGTACTGTATAGTGATTAAAAAGAAGACGAAAGAAAGTAACAATGGTGAATTTTTTTGAGTTTTTTTACGCACTCATCTTTTACGAGCACTCGGTTATAACGAGAAAATATCGCGGTCCATTTACGCACGCTATAAGCGAGTTCAACTGTACTTGCATTCAATATCTGCAAGAACTTAAAGGGGAGTTGATACCCTGTACTCGCGTAAGTTAAATTGCTAAATTTTATGTACATTTTTTCTAAAAAGTTTCAGCGACAGAAACTTATAATTTTCAGTGTTTTAAAAAAATTTCTAAGAGTTTAGTGAAGCGACATTTTAAGGCAATTCTGTTTATAATTTCATATTTTATTAAATATTAACCAATACAGTAAAACCTGTGAAGTTGACCACCCTTGTAAGTTGACCACCTGTCTAAGTTGACCGCTTTTTTCAGGCACGGATCTAGCCCTTATCATATAAATCAACCCCTGTAAGTTGACCACCTGTTTTAATTGACCACTAAAGTAGTGCACCGCGAGTGGCACAGGTTTCACTGTAGTAACTTTTTAAATAAAAAAAGACCGTTTTAGACCATTAGAACAGCATTTAAAGTATAAAAGTGTGAGTTTTGAAGCAAAAATTTCACTTCACTTAAATTATGAACGTATAAATAAAATGGTGAAAATTTCAAAGTAAAATATGTTAAATTAGTTTTCTGGACATCTTATGAAAAGATGGCGGATGAAGTGGAAGTGGAAGTGGAAATAGAACGCTACATTTTTCAATAGGTAGGATTGGCAAAAATGAGCGAGCAGTGAAGTTTTTACTGCTCGTGCGTTCTTGTTGATTCTACTTAATACAAAATGAAGTGTTTTGTTTCTGGTTCCAGTTCATTCTCCTTCTCTCCGTACCACAATTTCTCATACTGGTTTTGGAGTAAAAGCACTTTAAACACTATGCCTGAAAATTTTTCTTTTTGCAATATGGATGCCTCACTTGCCAAATCGACTAACACCATAAAACAAAAATTAGAGAATAGTTATGAAGAAGATGTTATCCATAGGAGTAAATCGGCCCTCGTTTTATTTTCTGCCATTACATGGTCAGAAATGTACAGAACCAAAACTTTAATATAAATGCTCTTGCTCAACCTTGATAAAGCACTATTAAAGTCGAAATGATGATTTTTTCTTTTAAAGTGGAGTTAACCGATTTGGCAATTGGGGCATCCATACAATGCCCTTTTTCTTTCAGTCACAGATATTTGCTACACGCGTCCCTTCACATGGAACATTGCTTCATTGTAGCAATTGAAAAAAAAAAAAGAACAGAAACGACCAGAAATTTTCTTTGAAAAAAACCTTTCCTATTCTAGTTACAATACGCTATGTTCATGCAGTACTAGTTCTATATCCTGAAATATTAGTTATTAGTTAGTAATAATGCAACAATTTTTAAATTGCAAAATTTCGAAGAATTTTTAAATGGAAATGGTATGAACTA
This sequence comes from Uloborus diversus, assembly GCF_026930045.1. Classification (NCBI taxonomy): domain Eukaryota; kingdom Metazoa; phylum Arthropoda; class Arachnida; order Araneae; family Uloboridae; genus Uloborus; species Uloborus diversus. The sequence goes on along the minus strand of NC_072738.1, from coordinate 48,900,866 downwards.
ATTTTTTTATTTCCCCAACGCTTGGTGAGTCAGTTACAAATTTAGTTTGAACAATTAAATTTCTTTCCAAAAGATTCAATTCTGTAGAGGTATTTTAAAATTTAAAATTTTTTAACTGACGTCACGTTGCTTTATGTTCAGCTTGTCCATCAGCAAGAAATGGACAAGTGAAATGTGCACAGCCTTAAACAGCGACTGAAATCTATGCTGTACCAACTAGGAACACTTGATCCTCCAGAACTCGCGCCGTGAGCTAAATACTCACACCAGAAAGAAATTTTTTAAAAAAAAAATTTTGTTTAATCAAGCATATAGAATGTCTGAAAAGTCCCTGACATATTTTAAAAAATCAAAGAAGAGCAACAAATTGTCGTATGAATATTCGGAAATAAAAAAAAGTGTAATGGGGTCGCTTCCAAAATTTTAAAAGTATTTTTTTTCTGAAAGAGCATGCTTAGAAACATAGGATCTGAACATTTTTAAATAATTTGTTTAAGTTTAATATTTTTAAAAAATACTTAAATCGGCGCGCTTTCAATGTTTATGCTTCTGTCCGATGACATCACAAATGATGAAATGCCATTCAGTGTTGCCATTCACAGAGCAAAATATTTAATTCGCATCTTTACTCACATGCATTGGCAACGATATGGTTGATAGCAAGCGTAGAGCGCAATATTTAATTCTCTTTTTGATTATCATAATGTGGAAGCGCGGTAGAAAGATGCGGCAAAGTGCAACATTTGTGACGTCATCAAGACCACGCCTTGTTTCAAAAATCGAACATTTAAAAAAATTAATTAAAAAATAACTGTTGGGAAAATAAAAGTATTTTCTGGGTCAATGTTATTTTTTTGCTTATTCTATCAATTTCAGTGACAAAAAGTATTATTTTTGACTGAAGGAAACCACCCCATTATAAGTATTCGCTGTATTGTCACAGTAAGGAAAGCAAACGCCATGGGAGGTGTTTAATCATTTTATTAAAGAGAGAGTAAGACCTTTCATTACCATAGTTTAATGTGTGCACCGTTTGTGGACATGGGATGAACTTGAGTACCGTTTATATGTGGTTCGAGCAAGATACGGTGCACGCATTGAACTCTGCTGATAAAAGATATTGATTTCTATTTAGTAAAATGATTAAATACCTCACAAGAGGCTTGTTTTTCTCACTGTGATGATACAGTGATTATGTATAATTACTTCTTATTCTTTCTTTCTTTTTTTTACGATGTCCCAAACAATTCTGGAACCTTTGAAGTGTTACGGTGCGAACCGCATATTCATACGACAATTTGTTGCTTTTCTATGAATTTTTAAAATGCGTCAAGATTGTTTTGAACATCCTGTACTATTTGTTTCATTAAGTAATATTACTTTGTGCAACGTTTGGTGTTGGGATTTAAAAAAAAATAGTCGAAATGTTTCATTTACTAATATTTTTTGAGCGAAATAGACAGTGTGAGAAAAATTCTCACATGAGGATTCTCAGGTCACTCATTTTGACGCGAGTTCTGGAGTGTTAATCACATAAACTGTTACTCATCTGTGGAGAACTAACTCCCTTGCAAAGTGGAAAATTGCTCACCGTGTGGAGAATCAGAGATTATAATTAGGTGTATTGAGACTCGAAAGAAGCATTAATAAAATTTCCTCTTTGCCGCACCTTTCAATAAGTATTATAATTTAGGAGTTCTTGTTGAATCGAAAAAACTACTCAAGTAGAATGTAGTGGAAATGTGACATAATTGTTGAGAGTTTAGGGAACCTATTGATTTGACTGAGCTCGATATTGGATGATATGTAAAAAAAAAAACGTTTCGATGAAAGCTTTCGAAGTTGATTGCAGAGTAACAATTTCAAATGTTACAGATTATTTTGTATTTATCTCCAAGAATTCTATGAAATTTTAACATTTTAGTTGCTTAATGCTAAATACAATACAAAAAAAAAAAATAAATAAATAAAATAAAATAAATAAATAAAATAAAAATAAAAATATAAATAAAAATAATAATAAAAATAAACCTCAGTATAAACTAAATCTTTCCCTTTTTCAGGAACATCCAAATCAAATTCAACCTAGCAAGAAAACACTATGTTACGATGTCAGCTAGTATTTGGGAAATAGTTGAAGTTATTCAAGACATTATAAGGACTGACTTTAAAATTTATTCAAATGTTTTACTTGTCTGTAAAAGTATATTGTGGTTGTTTTCCTATAGAATTTAACAAGAAAAGTAGAACAGTTACGTATCTAGCAAATTTGAATGTACTATTTTTTAATTTCGTATATTACCTATGTTTGATGACACGAAAGGACCATTCTACCCTCACGTGCAGAACAATCAGACTCCTTAACTTCACCAACATTTTTTTCTAAATCTTAATATTGTAGATAAGCAAAGGGGGGGGGGGCAAACTTTTTAATCTATGCGTCACGTACGGGTCATCCAGAGTCAACCTCTTGTAATATGCTACATGAATTAGTTAATATTTCTGCTCTATTTGTATAGCAATGACGAAACAAGCTGCAGATTTTGAAAGCTAACGTTCCAAAGTAAAGAACACATATCTCATTTGTTAAGGAATAATAACTTAGAACGTTGAAAAAATTATTTATAGGGCCACTCCACAAAAAAATAGATTACTTTGTTCCGCACATGACGATTTATATATTTCATTAAAAAGTAATTCTATTAAAGGGTAATGACGAAATTTTTGCTGGAGAAATCACATAAGTTTGCAATTTGTTAAGCAAAAAAAAAAAAGTTTTTTTAGAACCAAATTCGGCAAAATACATTACTAAACACATTTTTCACTCTTAGATTGCACATCTTTGCAACTAACCAGTAACTTAAATTTTAATCAAATTTTGACCATAGCAAAAAATTTCTTTGTACATAAGTGACAAGCATTTAGTTATTAATTAAGCATTTAATTTTTTAGAAGTTGAAGAAAAATGTAGCAAAAAGTGAATAAATATGACAGTTAAGTAAACGTAAAGCCAATAGGAAGTCAATGGAGGAATGCCAAACTTACTGCTTCACTCAGTACTGATATCGTTATTAATTTGAGCAAAAAAAAAAAAAACAAAAATCAATTTGTAATCATGTATTTACTGTTACGCGGGGTTTAGAAAGACTTCGTTCCAAAAAATTTCTAACTAAAATAACACTGTCAAAATCTACGGATCTGATTGGTTAAGCGCGATGACCAATCAGAGTAGTGCTCGTGCATATGTACAAACTCTATCAACAATAGAGTGCGCTCGTAGCAGACGCAATATTCATAGAAATAACTTGCCTTCAATTTGTATCAATTTGCATGATAACCTCACTGCGAATTTGAAAAAGAAAAGTCTTTACCTTGAACAATCTTGTTAAATTATTCAATGCCATGGGGAGAGCACGTGGATTGATTAAAGAAAATGATCCGAGTAAGAGGAGCCTTGAGACAAGGATGAAAAAAAAAAAAAAAGCTTAATCTCTGGAATCTGGCATCGTATGTTATACAAAGAAAACATGAAGTTTTTCTTGAGCTAGACGAGTCTAAGTTAACCATTGTCGATTTTCTGTTCTACACTGTAAAAAAATTCCGAAACGTTACTGAGAACTTCAGTGTAACGTGTCGGGACTTTAATGGTTTTTATCCACTTCCTGGAAAAATCAAGTGTCATTGCCAAAAAGTTTCCTGAATAGCTACAAGTTGCACGAATGCACACTTCTCACTGGTGTAAAAAATATTTTTAGCTCCCAGTTTAAAGATTAACTTAGCGTATTTATGAAGTGAATCTGCTTCAGGTTACTTAGGCCCGTCCATGCTGATTATAAGCTTCCAGAGGGAGCGAATAAGTACGGACTACGCTGCTTTGCAAGAATTGCAGGCGAGTAAAATTTTCCATACCTGTTTGCAATTCTGGCTTAGCTTTGGCCATGTTTGCAATACTGCTGTTTGCAAACATCCTTGATAAATCAGGAAGGTGCAAAGCTATGATATTATGTCTTACTAAGTTAACTCTAATTTTCCGGAGACAGGCCTGGCTTTTAACGGGAAGATTTCTGAATTTTTCAGGAAGCTTCCGAAATAATTTCAGTAAGGTTACTGAATATTAATGGAAAACGTTCCTGGTTTTTGAAAGTTATGTTGCTGGCAGAAATTGGGCACATCAGCTGCCCATTATTTTCCAGGAACGTTTCTGAATCGTTTTTACAGTGTAACATCCGCTAAATATCGTTCTAGATCAGTTTCGGAGCAACTCATAATCTACCTCATTTCAAGAATGGAATCACGCTGCGAAGCCTATATATCGGTTAGAGGGGACCTCATACCCGAGGATCCCTTTTTCTATCACAGTAGTGGCTTGTCCAGAGTAGGGAGTCACTACTGTGATAGGAAAAGAGACCCTCGGGTAGGGGGAGGAGAGAGAACCATAACACCTATTACACTATATTTTGTTTGGTTTTGCAACCGCTATTTCATGCCTTTCGACTTTAACGAGTGTTGTTCATGATCATGCATGTGTATTTTAAATGATGGATGAATATTTGTTTTGAATTGTATCAATGAATGTACATACCAAATTTCATTAAAATGGGCCCAATAGTGCTGGAGATAATTGACCAAATCTTAAAATTCTCTTAATTTTGCACATTAGTTTATAAAGTTAGAATAAGTAGTTTCAGTTGGGGTGAAGGGAAACATAGGGAAAAGGGAAACGAACTCTATTACCACATTTGTGGGAATTTTTGAAACTAAATAACACCATTAAACTTCCGACTCCAACGAGTATTGTTCATGATCATGAGTATGTATTTTAAATGTTGGATGAATATTTGCTTTCTATTGTATCAATGAATGCACACACCAAATTTCATTAAAATCGGCCCAGTAATTCTGGAGATAATTGACCAAATCTTAAAAATTCTCTTAATTTTGCTCATTAGTTTATAAAGTTAGAATAAGTAAGTTCAGTTGGGGTGAAGGGAAACATAGGAAAAAGGGAAACGAACTATGTTACCACACTAGCGGGAATTTTTGAAAATAAACTGTTGGTGAGTGAAGACTAGGTAACATATAGAAGACATTCTCAGAGATTCATGTGCATCCAAAAAAATATGCATGCGTCATCATTGTTGAAAGATTACAATGTGAAAAATGTTTTTTTTTTTTTTTTTTTTTAAAGTTAACTAATCTTACATTTTCCTCTCCAGAAAGTCATCAAAAGTGGAGCAACTGGTTTCAACTACTTTTATTTGGCACGTAGAATTAGATAAGTATAACTTCCATTTGGGGTCTCTGTGGCTCTGTGGTAAAGCTTTCTCTTCTAAGCCGGATGTCGTGGATTCGATTCCCGCCGATGCCCTGGGTGTTATTTCCTTCTCTTGTGTAGCAAATCATTCCTGTGTATGTCCGTAGGCAAGGTTCTTGGCACGCAGTCCTCAATGTATGTGAAGCTGTTTAGCTTCTAAATAAATTAATAAATAAAATAATTTCCATTTTGATGAACATTATACTTGTCTTTTACATAAATTCAGAACATGAATTTTTCCATGATTTTTCTTTTAAACTGAATTTAGATTAATTTGGAAGATTCAGCGGGTCGCATGCGACCTACTCACCACACATTAAGTACTCTTGGTGTACACCTTCATAAGTTTCTAAACCGAATGCGTATAGCGCGATTACCTACCCATATTAACCTCAGCATGGGGTCTTTCCATCTACCTTGTGGGGAAAAGGAAACGCGATTTCATTTGCTAGCAAGCCGTCATAAAGTCCAGTTGTTCATATTCAGTTACGTTACTCTCAGAGAGTGACTGGTCAGTCTCCGAATCTTAAGCTGTCTTGGACACAATATGCAAAATTTGATGTCTCAATTTATCTAACAGAATGGGAAGGACCTAAAACTGAAACATCGAAGTTCTGTTCCCCTTTACCTCAACTGACCCTACATTGTGAAAACTGCGAGTTACCTTTAGGGTGACACGTTATTGCACCAGAAGCACCTCCTTACGGATTCAAATGTCGTTTTCAAGCTTACCACTTGGGGTGTCATAGGAAGCCAAACGGCACTCATACGAGTACCACTAGTGCTGCAACGTTTCACCTAAAATGTGCCACATGCAACCTGCAGTTTTAACAGCGTATATGGTGAAAGCTTGTCCCAAACAAACTTACAACAAGACAGAGCAAATAAAAGCTGTTACAAATAAGAGTAGTCCATTTTTGTTATTACAGGGTGTCCTGAAAAAGACTGTTTTCAAAAATTTATAACAATAAAATAGTTAATGATAAAACAATTTTTGCGGACAATTCATGTGGTGGGCCTTGAGTTTCGTCCAGAGATGGGCAGATTCGTATTCGTAAATCCAAATCCGAATTTGATTCACAGTACCTTAACGTGTCAATCCGAATATGAATACATTCGTATTCACAAGTGTGAATCCGAATACGAAATTCGGATTCATACCTATGAATCCGAATCCGAATCTATTCAGATTCAAACCTATGAATCCAAATCATTTCTGATTTACATCTGTGAATACGAATCCATTTGGATTCACACTTGGATTCACTAAAAAATTCAATTCAAAAGCCCAATATAAATAAATAAATGTCTGTCTGCACCTCGCTACAGGTCGAGTTTTTGGTGTTAGTGGATTTCTGAAGAAAAGTGACGATATTGTTATGGGTCCAAAAATTTTAAAAATGGAATTCTACCCAAGTCATGTAAATTGAAACTTGATTTGTTTTTATAATTTTATCACAGATAATTTATCTCAATTTCACAACTTTAAAATATAATGAATATACAGTGATTGATGTTACAAAGGATAAAACTTGATTGTAAAAATTTGTTGATGTTACAGATACTTGTACCGTTGAAAATGCAGATTCTCTCTGAAACGTTTCGTTAAAAGAACAAATATATTATGATGGAAGAAAACGGCTTTTGATTCAATAATACAAACATACATTTCAACACTCCATCTCCGGAAGAAAGCACCGATCACAAAGATAATTATTTACTAATAGTTCTACAAACCAAATTTTTCACGAAAAAACAGAAAATGCGTAAAAGAAAGCTGGGTTGTATTTTGTACTTCGCATTTATTTTCAACTATCGCAATCGTTGACTACTGCGAAAACGTTCTTTTTTGTACCAATGAGTTCTATAATAGGGTAGAGCAACGACTCGTATACTGCTTCCATTGGCCGCCATGACCAAGCACGGAGACCGATTTGAGAGAGATTAGAGTGGCAAGAACGGTAGTTTCGTTATGAAACGTAATGAAATTCAAGCGGCGATAAATGTTTTTTAGCGTCAAATTGCTTATAATTTTCCTCAAATGCAATTTTAAATGGAAATAACGATGGGATCTGCTGGAAATTTTTGTCAAATAATTTGAGGTTAAACTGTATAAAAAGTTTTAATGAATGATGTATAAAAACATAATGCACTGACAGAATACAGTGATTTTCAACAGATAAATTGGGAAATTTTTAATCAGTACTCAAGAACAGCAAAAATCTCTACATATTTTATTAAACAGACTATAAAATAGTGTTTAAATTGTTGAATCTTACTTCATAACAGGGTTGATAAAAATCAGGATTTTTAAATATATATATATATATAAACTCGGATTTTTTTTATTTAAATCGGATTTTTCTGATTTAAATAGAATTTTTGAAAATTAAATTTATTTAAATATAATATTTGATACCAACAAGTTGAAATGCTCAAGTTAGATGTTAAATTAGATAATTCTTTTCCTATATATGGTTAAAAATTCATAAAATCTAAGTTTGAGTAATTCAGAAATCAGTAAAAAATAATTACACATCTGAGCTTAATAAAATCTTGCTACAATATAAAGTCCCATATCCATATGGGTGTATTCCCAGAAATTTTTTAACAATCAAAATAAATAACACCTTTCTTTTTTCTAAGGAAAAAAAGGAAATAATATGGAAGTACATAAACTGAGAAAGAATAAAAATAGCGTAGAACATTAAATTATTTTTCTTTTTTTTTTTTTGGAAAAATAATACCTGAAATAAAATGCACGAAGAAAAAAAGGAAACCATATGCTTCTTGTATTTTAAATATTTTAATAAAACTCATCAAGGACTGAAAAGAAGACTGTTTTTTAGAATTATTATCTTATAAAACGCATGCATATTTTTTTTCTCACTGTTTTAACTTACTGTAAGTTGAGGAGGATTGTATGTTTGTTTTTTAGTGAATAAGTAAATAACTTAACTAGGGTGGTTCAAAAATACATGTAAAAAAAGTTTCTGGTAGGTAACAGGACACCCCTCAATATTTTTAGACTTGTGGATAGTAATATACCGAAAGAATTTTGACTTCTTATTTCAAATGAAAGAGAGTGCTCAACTCCTTCCCCCAAACATCGTAAGTATGGGGAGGTACGTTAAAAATTACATTGAACTGAAATAACAATGCTACATATTTTAATATACAAAAGTAATATGCACATACATTGCAAAAAAAATTATTTACAAAAACACAGCTGGGGAAATTAAATGATTCCAAATTTGTGACATTTTCCATGCTACGACTAATGTTAAATTGAGCACCCTCTTAAAATTTGAGTAAGAAACTAAAACTTTTACAGTATAATACTATTAGTAAGTCTGAAAAAAAAATAGGGTGTGTAATGGATTCTAGCTAAAAAAAGTTTTTTTGAACCACTCTAAGCTTAACTCTTAATAGGTACGTATCCAATTTAATTTATTATTTTTAATTTCATTGAAAGGTAATCTGCAAGTTTTTTCTTTTTTAATGTTAATTGCTACTATGATTTTTTAATATTTTTCTTCGGTTTCAATTACATTTATTTAATAACAATATGAATTTTTTTGTTTCTTTTGTAAGATTACTTATTATTCCGAGGAAAATTCTTTGAATTCGGAATGCGAACCTTTTCAGAAATTGCGATTTTCGCTTAGATCAGCACTAACTGGTGATTTTTTCAAGCCGGTGAGTGATAATGCCGATGCTATTTCCCTGGAAAGAGCCTCTCATAAATCTATTCGAGCTTTATGTTTAAAATGTGATGTGAATGTTTCCTCAAAAACTAAAGAAGTTCAGGTGAACATTTTGAATACTTCGAATTTAATACGCCATTTACAGCGATACCACTACACTGATACTGTGGAAGAATTCAAAGCTAGTCTTATATCTGCTAGAGAAGAATTCGTTATCACGAACCCCCTAGGGAAGTCCCTAACTTGGGAGAATGAACATTTTTTTTTTGTTTTATTTTTAAAGGGACAAATCTACACACTTATACCTTGTCTTGAAGGGACGTAGTAAGGCACATCCTGAAAATAGAATACTTCGTTCGAATTTAAAACGTATGTTTAATATGCTACTAGAGGTAAAAGGTCAAAACTGTCCCAAGTATGGGCACTTGACTGTACGAAAAATTAGCGAAAATGTTTAGTGTTCATGACCATAAAATCATGATTTTTAACTTTTTATGGACTTCTAAAACCTGGGTCCAGTAGTATTCGACTTTGGGGCTCCAAATAGTAGGAAGTTCATTTTCGGGTCAATTACTTAGTTTGACGCCAATAAATATACATCCAAAACCTCGCTAACACCCAAAACTCGAACTGTAGCGAGGTACAAAGAAACATTTATTTATTTATATTGGCCTTTTAAATTGAATTTTTCAGTGAATCCAAGTGTGAATCCAAATGGATTCGTATTCATAGATGTGAATCAGAAATGATTTGGATTCATAGGTCTGAATCCGAATAGATTCAGATTCGGATTCATAGGTATGAATCCGAATTTCGTATTCGGATTCACATTAGCAAACATGAATCTATTCGAATTCACACTTGTAAATACGAATGTATTCGTATTCGGATTGACACGTTAAGGTGCTGTGAATCAAATTCGGATTCGGATTTACGAATACGAATCTGCCCATCTCTGGTTTCGTCCCCCAAAGTTAAAAATTTAGTTCAAGAATTTTCCAATAGATGGCGCTGCAGACTGTAAGAAAGTAAATTAGAAAAAGACAGAAAATTACATCACTGATTTTTGAAAAAAATTTTTAATAAACAAAATTACGAACAATATTTTCAAAATGCCTGCCGCCGGCTGCAAGCACATGTCGAAATCGGTGGAAAAATCGGCGAATTCCAATAATTATTTTTTGAGAGGCTTACTATCTGCAGCGCCATCTATTGAAAACATTTTGAACTAAAATTTGAAACTTACGGTCCACCACATGAATTTTCTGCAAAAATTATTATTTCATCATTAACCATTTTCCTGTTATAAATTTTTGAAAACAGTCATTTTCAGGACACCCTGTATTTCTACAGTGTGATTTTTCTTCGAACAATTACTAATCATCTTGAACTCCGAATCTCATCACAGTTCAGTAAACTTACCGCTTCCCACGTACATTCGATGAGCGGCCTGGTGAGGCTGAACACTTCGGAAAGCTTCCTCCCCGCGATGTCCGGCATGATGGCTCGAAGACTCTTGCCGATGGTTTTGATGTTGAGGCCTGAATCGAAGACGAGGCAGAAGGGGAAGATCTCGAGGAAGAGGAAGGCCTTGATGGGCAGCATGAGCCTGTCCACCCGGCTCGCCGTCCGATTCTGTTCCAGCTGGAAGGCTCTGTTGTCGAAGGAAAGCTGCATGATGACGTGGATGGCCGCGACAGAGCTTTCGTGACTTAGAACGTGTACGTCGACGGCGGTGTCGTAGAAATGTCTACCCACCTCCTAAGGGCGAGGGAAGAAGTCTTAGATTAGGATGAAACATCAGATTAATGTACTTTACGAAAAATAGAATAATAGTTGAGAAAACTAAAAAAAAAAAAAAAAAAGCACGCTTTTGTAGCAAAATGAACTTAAAAGTAAAAAATAATCTTTGGGTGATAGTAATTGACCAAACACTTAATTTTAATGCAATAAAAAAAAACCATGGGGTGCTGTCTATTTACATTTTTGCATAAACAACAAATGGAAGAAATTTAAGACAACTGATAAGACCCCCCCCCCTCACGCTTTTTGTATTACAATAAAATTAAGTGTTTGGTCAATTACTATTATTATCCAAAGATTATTTTTTACTTTTTAATTCATTTTAAGCATGTGTTTTTTTAGTTTTTTACACTGGTTTTTTATTTTCTTGTTTTTAGTTTATCTTGTTTTACGAAAAAATATTCATTTCAAGATAATCTTTTATATTCATGAAATTTGCCCAAAAAAAGGCGACTAAAGGTCTTGAACAGCATGTGAAACGTGGTCTTTCGAACTCCAAAAAGAATAACTATACCCTTTAAAGTGTAATATAGCCGAGCTCTTAAACATTCAACTGCGCTGATAAATTGCCTGTCGAGTAATTGTCTAATCCGGCTAATCCATCTCAGTCATCGATGTATGTGTGCGGAAACCATATTTACATTACTTTGAAAATTTGAGATACATTTTAATATAAGTATTGTTCAACAATGGTCTGATCAACAATGAATTGCCAATTTAAAACTCACCTAAATTTTAGCATGAAATTAGTTAAAAACAACAATAACTCTTGTTCTAATTACCTTGGAACAATGGAGCAAATTTTGTCTGATGCAGAAAAATCAAAGGTTTTTATTGATATTTTAAAATAATTTTTGCAAGCTATATTTAAAAATAATTTTTAATGTATTTTTTTCTTCACATTGTTGGAATTCAGACCGAAATATTGATTAAAATTGAAATAAACTAAAAATTAATAGTTAATTAATAAATTGAATATAGAATATTGCATTGTCATCGAGTCTAAGGTCGCGTGCCGAATTTCAAAAGAATCCGATCGCAGGAAGTGAGCAAAATTTGAGCTGCAAGATTACGTTACAAGATACATACATACAGGTGAAGCTAATAAAAGCGTGTTAATAAAAAGAGGCAACAGTGTAACAGTAGTAAACAACGTAAATTCACCACCAATAAGTATTAATTGCTGACATGTATTTCAGGGCTTCTAGGAATAACTTTTTCAATGCAATGAAGCGAGAGATTTGGGATGTAAAGTAGACATGAAGCTCATACTTCCTTGGATTGTAAAAGAGGATAACTAAAAACCTAAAACACGTGACTGCTGTAAATGCAAATAATTTTATGTATAATTTTCCGTTCTGAAACCATGTACCTTAAATCACTTCAACATACGATGTTTTATAATGCGTCATTACAAAATTTGTTTATATTTTATCACTTTGTATGAACGAAAATCTATGCTACGTATTTCAATGGACAGAATACTTTATAATAATATTCTGCGTACTGTATTTTTATGGACAATATGCGATTCAAAATAATACCCATAAATTGTGTCTACAAATTTTGCAAGGATGAAGAATAATTTTGTGCAGTTTGAACTTCTTACAGCATCAGAACTTTTTGGTAACTGGTTATGTTGAAGGATTCGTCTCTTTTTTCTTTTTGTTAAACTAGCTTCCCAAACGTGTTGCTTTAGAACCTGTTCACCAAATTTCTCAATTAAGTCCAAATTGCTATTATTATTGTTGGTAACAAACTTAAATTCACTTTATATTGCCACGTAAAAAAATTTTTTCAGTAAGGAATGTAAAATAATTTCATGTTCTTCAGAGCATAAAATTATTTTCCAAAAAAAAAAAAAAAAAAATAATAATAATAAAATAAATCTATTATGTAAGCAATGTACGTAATTATTACTTTCCAAAAAATATTTTCTTGGGATTAATATTTCCAAAAAGAAAAAAAAAAGTCTTAGATTTTATGTTGTGGTCCTTTTTAGCCCTGTGTTGCTTAAAAACTTTACGTAATGGACAAAAACTGATGTCGTTTCGGACTCATGAACCAAAAGTTAGTCAAAAATAAGTTACAGATCCAAATCAGCAAAATCATTGTTCTCTAGTGTAATAGTTTCTGAAGAAAAAAATCTTACCTTGATCTGCCCAATGGTATACCAGAGGAAGCCCCTTCTGGTGCTTCTGTAGTGTAAGGTCAGGCCTGTGGACGTCTCCCTCTCACAGAAAAAGGAGGGGGCTTTCATTCTGGGGTAACTAAACTTGAGGTATTCGTGCAAGTTGTCCAGGCCGTTCAGGAAGTCCCGCATGTGACGACCCAGAACTGATAGCACGCGGTCGTAGCCGTAGTGGCCGACAAAGGAAACGAAGTAGACTCCCATGCCTTCTAGAAACTCCTTCTCTGGAATGCCCAGTACCTGGAAAAAAAAGCCCAAGATTAGGTACAGTAAACTCTCGATTATCCGCGGAATTGAGAGGCGCAAGTGTCGCGGATTATAAAAATTGCGGATAAAGGACCGCAAAAAGGCTAAAATGAGGGACTAATAAGGGAAAAATTCTTGTTCCTTAAAAACTTGGCTGTATTGATGCATAATACTTTCTACAAACAGTGAAAATATATACAGTACAGTAAAAATATTTTGTGTTATTACTCAACTAACATCAATAAAAAAACAAGTGTGTGTACGATGAAGAAAGCGCAATAAATAAATAAATAAATAAATAAATAAGCAGATATATAAATAAAACAAAAAGAACCGAGTTTAAATCTGCAATTTTTCGAAAAAAAAAAAAAAGTCTTCGGTGTTTCCTTTTTGCTACGAAACTACATGCTTTTGATTATTAAATGCCTAGCGGATAATTAGAACTGTATGTACCTTGTCATTGAAGATGAAACAACTTCCTTTTTACACAAAAGAATAAGTAAAACATCGCAAAATAGCAGTGACTGTTTGAAAACGAAAAAAATATCTGAGTGAACCTCGCTTAGTGGGCATCTCCTAAAGGTGTGATTGTCCTTTCTAGGATGCAAGCAAAGCTCGTGGATTTAGTACATTGAGATAAGTTAAAAAAAAAAAAATGTGTTGTAGGTACACAATACCGTCAGAAATGAAAGAACAAATTCATAAAGTAAACACAATAGTGCTATATTTACGAGGGTCGATCAAAAAGTAAGGTTCCCTTCAATTTTAAATATTCAGCACTGTCGATTCTCATTAAAATTTACATCGTTAAAAAGAAAAAAAAGTTTCTCTATTTTTATACATAATCGCCATCTTTTTCTGTGCATTATTATCGACGGTGCCTTAACTTCTGTATCGAGTGTCACATAGTTCTACCTCCAGAGTGGGACATGATAGTTACCAAACCACTCCACTCTTGATTGCAGTCCGGCGCTCAAGTCCAGTTGATTACCGACGACGAAGTCAAAAAAGGGTTGAAACGCTTCCTCGACGGGTTGGCGATGGAATTCTGTGACACTCGATACAGAAGTTAGGGCACCGTTGACAATAATGCACAGAAAAAGATGGCGATTATGTATAAAATAGAGATACGTTCTTTCTTTCCAACGATGTAAGTTCAATGAAAATAGACAGTGCTGTACATTTGTAAACTTGATGGGAACCGTACTTTTGGATCGACCCTCGTATATGAGATAAATGTATCGGCAAGTAAAAATTCTTATTGCTCTGAAGAAATAAGAATACTTCTCCTTTCCAGGATAAGTTAAAATGTCTCCGTAACAAGAACCCAGGGGATTTATTTGGGGGTTAAAATTGGCAGATATATTTAACTAAAAATAATTATTTCAAAAGGTAATGAACAAAATGTTTTGTTCAAGAAATCACTCATGCGTTTGTGATTTCTTAAACAAAAAATTTTGGTCCATTACCTTTTCAAACATATTAGCTCTCACGTGCGGCACCAAATCCCTTTTTTTTCGTGGAACGGCCCTAAAGCAGTCACGCTTTGGGAGAAAAACATTCGATTATGGAACACGTTCGAAATGTTCGACCAACCTCTGTAGTTAAAGACGTTAGAAACAAAACAACATCTTTTCGGGTTGATATTTACCCTCTCCCTCCCCGTTTTTGTTTAATTCTTACGTTTGTTCATAAGATTTAGATGTATGGATAGACGAAAGTGTCATGATTGTTATTGTCATTAACAAATATTATTCATCATTAAAGAAAAGTTCCCGATGTAGGTCTTAATTGTGCAGCAAAACATCTGATCATGGGTGTGGAACATAATAATATAGGTGTAGTCAAGTTTCAAAAAGGGAGTCGATTAAGAGAAAATTACATACCGCTCCGAAGCTTTGATAGTAGTAGTAATAGCATTACTTCACGCTCCAATTTAGATTCCATGCAGACACATTTTACGTTTAGGTATTACTGATGAAACATAGAACTGATCACAGGTGCAAAAAAAATATATTATATTATTTATATAAGGCAAATAAATAAATAAAATAAATAAATAAATGAATAAAAAAATAAATGAAGGAAGGAAAAGATTGCTTGACCTGTATTAGCCATTAGCAGCAGGGCATAATCTATATATATATAAATGAATGTTTGTCTGTATGTCATCCATGAACTCAAAAACTACCCGGCAGATTTGGCTGAAACTTTCACCGTTTGTTATTTTTGGTACTGGGAATGTTTATAGACCAGTTCGAAAAAAATTCGATCGATAGTTCCTTTTTTATTCCAATTTAAGTCACAATCCATTGGATAAATACGAATAAAATTATCAGCTGCAGAAATTAATTCGTGTGAAAGATCTCATTGATAAGAAGTTAGCTGTTGCCGTTTTTCTTGAGTTTGAACAAATAAATTCTTACTTTATTGTTTTATGGCTTTTCATGCAACGGGGGGATTTAAAACTTTTTCTATTTGATATTTTTAGCGATTGATTGATCTTGCAAACTGCGTGAGTACAAAATTTGAGTATAGTCACGGCTTCACTTGATACATGTTTCTATAAGACGCGATAAGACGCGTATCGAGTGAAGCCTTGGTATAGTAAGCTAATCGGGACTTTTAGACACGCGATTTAGACACGTGTCACATGAATTTTGAAACAAAAAAAAAAAAAAAAAAAAAGCGAACGATATGTGCCATTTCGAGTCGAGAGTGAAGAATTTGTATAGATTGTGCGTATTTTTGACATTCAATATTTACAATATTGTGCGTATTTTTGACATTCCGAACGTATTTGCTGTGCAGGTTTTTTTTTTTTTTTTTTGGTAGCATCGTATACCATCGGCGACTTGGCGACATCTTATAAATCATTGTCATGAAAATCAGTATAATGATGTTTTTTTTGTTGGCGTAGCAACGCGCGTCGGGTACAGCTAGTCTTATCATAAATTAACAATAAGAAAATGTTACCAAATTTCTTTTGAAAACTATTTTTTCCGAGACTAAAAATGCCAAGAGTGAAATTTCGGTTTTATTGTTCAAACAATAAAATTAAGAAATTTCACCTTATTCTGGTGCTATCGCACAATCCAAACACTGTAACGAGGGCTCAATTTCTAGCAAGAGAAGTGCAGGGTCTTAGAGGAGCATTCAACTTGATGAAAACTCGATCGAATCAAATAAGATCAATTATATCTACCAATAGCACAGCAAGAAATTTGCTTTGCTATCCCCAGAAGAAAATTTCGCTCAAATGGTAGATAAAATTTCCATCGAATAGAACACAATCGAGATCAATGAGCCCCATAGTCTTATTTTCTCTCTTTAATATCCTGATTTACACCTAACGCGTGAAAATACATTTAAACTAAACGAACTGTACACCTTGAGCTCTCATGTAAATTAAGCAGTACTATAAAAAATAAACTAATCTCAATTTCACACAGAAAATAATGCCGATGTGTATAAGCATTAATTGAAAAGAATATAAGAGCCTCTACTTGTCACATTATTATTCGTTTGATATTTCAAGTCAAATGAAATGCAGAGCAAACTAGCCCCAGCGTCTGGCAAAAATGATTAATTTAAAAGTTTGTCACGTTTTACGCACTCAGAAAGAATACTAATAGGCCATAAAACACATAAAACAGTTTATGTGTTCTCTATGTGTGTGGTGTACCCTAAATAAAATTTTATAGCTGGCCACTACCCTCTGCTCGTCCATTGCTCCATTGTCCACCGAGCCCCTGAATTTCAAGCAGTCTCATTTATCCGTTCGGAGCGATCCGAATAAAATTGCTCTTAAGGGGCTGTCCATAAGTGATGTCTTAATTTTTTGACTGCCCTTCCCCTTGTCACAAATTGTCACTGTTCCCCGTGATATCATTTGTGCACAGCCCCTAATCTGATGTAGGAACTTGCTCTCTCTCTAGATACTGCATCTTAACCAGGGAACCACACGAATAGCGTAAGAAATGAAAATGGCATTGTAGAACATGTTTCTTGATGTATACATTATTTGTGCTCGTCCCCCATTATCGAGATATAAGGTCATAAACTCAGGTGTCTTTTAAAAACAAGTAGATGTGTGAATCATATGACTTCCTTTTACGCCAATTTAATGATAACAGGGCCATGGAGTAAGCAAAGAAACATTTTAAAGATTTTTACCTCAAGTTTGTTGCGAACTAAAGCACAAAAAAAAAAAAAAAAAACATTTAATACAGATTAATTTTCTCAGAACTGCACATTTTAATGTGATTTAATGGTTAACTTTCTAAATATCGCCAATAGTGATCAAAATAAAACCAGATAAAAAAAAAACGCCGAATTTGTCGCAAATTTGGCGACAAAACTTTGCGACCAAAAGACTGGCGATAAATCGCCAAGTGTCCGAAAAATTGTCACACCACTTGAGTTTACATCGAAATTAACAATGATTTCACCCAAAAAAGGGGGAAAAGACCCCTTTAGAAACACCCGAATGCAACCAAAAGGGGAGGTGCATAACTGGACCCCACTAGGAGTCTACGCACTAAATTTCAACTTTCTAGGACATACCGTTCTTAAGTTATACGACATACATACGCACATACTACGTGTGGTAGACAGGACTGCGGAGTCGGAAGGAAAATGGCCGACTCCGACTCCGGATTTTTTTTAATTTTTTTAATTGGATTTTTTCAACTCCCTCTCTCCATTCAAGGAAAGGGGGAAAACCTCTTAACATAGATTGAAATATTAATTCCTTTTTATGAAAATTTCGCATTTTGTTTTTTATTGTAAACCCAAGACGCCATACAACGTTAGAAATAACGTTGTTACAACGTTAAGTTAAAAAGCAAGCAAACTAGGGGACGGCTACAGAAAGTTCGGCAAGCATTCAAGCTAGCTGATTGCCATAATGGCAGTTATTTTCTCATTAGTATCTTTTTATACATGTAATCGAACCAATTGGTAATCAGTTTTTAAAAAATGCAAGGAGAGTCAGTGAAAAGGAAAGAAAAAAAGAAGCCCGAAGTCGGAGTCGGCATGTTTTTTAACGACTCCGACGCCTTTATCCCAAAATCAGTCCGACTCCGATTCTTCGACTTCGACTCCACATCCCTGGTGGCAGAGTCGAAAAAAAAACTAAACATTCATTCGGGGGTGAGCAAAATGGAAATTAAGGTCGATTTTTGAGTGAAAATTTTTTCCCGAATACAATACTTCCTTTTTTTTGGAAAAGGAAGTAAAAAGTCATCAAATTAGCGGGAAATAGAAAGTTCTGGAAACGGTGATCAGATTGTCCATAACTTTTAATGTTAACGAAACTGCAGCGACTGTTTAAATGTCCATTTCTATGTAAATTTTGTTATTTTTAAAAAATATCACCAAATTTTTGGCGCTTTTTCATTTTCAAGAAATAATGAGAAATAACCAAATGAATTAATAAATGAATAAAGCTCAAAAGAAGAAAATTCCTCTTCAAATAATTGAAAAAGCGTATTTCTCAGTAGATATACATGCAATTGATTAGTTTTAAATCAATTTAATAAAAATTTACATCTATCATAAAACTTAGATTAATACTTCAAACATTTTATGAGATTATTCTTAAAAAATAAATAAATAAATAAAAAAACCTTTTGAAAACACCATTTTATTGAGTATTATGTCAGCATAACAGTTTATTCATTTGCAACTTGACCCACGTTAGTTCAAGTTG
Source organism: Uloborus diversus (assembly GCF_026930045.1). NCBI lineage: Eukaryota > Metazoa > Arthropoda > Arachnida > Araneae > Uloboridae > Uloborus > Uloborus diversus. The sequence goes on along the minus strand of NC_072738.1, from coordinate 48,881,892 downwards.
ATACATTTCAAAAAAAAAAAAAAAGCTTATTTTATACGAAAAAAAAATTATGTTAACAAAGGTTTTGAGATCATTATTTAATGTGAAAATAGTCGTAGAAAAACATAAAATTTCGTCTTGGTATGTAACATTAGAAGCAAAAATAGCAAAATGAAAATGCAAAAAGTGGATCAACTATACCCGGTCTCCCCAACTAAAAAAAAAAAAAATTAAATTAAGTGAGTTATTTATATTAAAACTTTTGACTCACATTTTTACGATAAATAACCAGGCAGGGCAGCTTGCCCCAAACTGCATGGAGTTGAGTAACACTCAAACCACAAACAGAATGCAAACTTAAGTCTCTTTAAGATTATAGCAACATACAATACGAAAAAAAATGATTTGAACAAAAATTACACATAGCAAAAATGAATCCCACCTTTATAACTTAAAAGATTTCTTCATGCGCTTAAAAATGTACTCTGCGTATTTTTCACATTACATGAAACGTTTTCTGAAATAAAAATATTTACATATATTGCAGAGAAGTATGCAATTAAGTGAGCAAAAGTTTGATGGATGGTCTCGCTCAAATGTAATCTGAACTGTTAAGAAACCTGTGCACCTAAAGGAAAGAGCAGTTTAATGGAAATGAAATCCATCTACGCGCTTTAAAGCAGTTCAATCACAGCTAAAAAGGTAGAACCATTTTCAAGCACTATCTCTGATTATACGCATAATTTAATTTTGAACAATTTTATACCTTATTTATAACCATACGGAAAAACTTTTCGATTTATCGTAAAAATCGTAAAATCTCCCCATTAATTTTTCTGTCAGCAACAGCTGTCAAAACCTCTTTTCCCGGAAGTTTGCTTTTCCTTTTGCTCAGATGATATCTCAAAAAGATTTTAAAGTGAAACTTTTTATTCGAGGATTTGGAAATTCAACCTTTTGTGGGACGGAAATGCAGTAATTATTTTTTAATTGTTGTCAAAAAACAAGGAAAAAAATAACAGTATTTATAAAGTTAGTTATGTAAATAAATTTACAACAAATTAATTTAAAAGTTGAACAGAAGAAAACATATTATATTTGTGAATTTTGTTAATATTAAACTTTTTAAATAATAAGTTTTCGAAGATTTATTTGATTCAAGTCAAGACATGCGTTTAACTAGTATGTTGTGGCCATCACGAAACTTTCTTCTATATTTTTCTTTTTTTTTTCTGATCCCTCCCCATGCTTGACGAGGAAGCAATATTCCCAACAAAAACAAAATTACACATGCAAAAACTTGACGACTATCCCAATGTCTGAATTATTGCAAAAGCAAAGCAAAGAGCGAAAATTGAAAGTTATTTTAAAAGCCTTGCTTGAATTAATTACAAATATTTTATTTGTTAACAAACATGAGATGGCAACAGTTAAAAATTTTAAATCATTGAGATAATATTTCCTATCATTTCCATACAATTAAAATCACGAGAAATACGCAGAAGACAATCTATTACGATTTATCTTTCTTATTGTTGCATTAATAAAAATATTTTTATTCGCAAAAAAAAAAATCAACACCTCTTGGAGCGATCGGCGTCAAAATTGAACCAAAGCCTGTTTACACATGGATTCACATATATTCCAAATTTCAACCAGAACGTAGCATTACTTCTTGAGATAGGACACTCAAAATGGAAAAAAAGAACGGATGATTGCGCTACCCCCTTTTTAGCTGTTGACACAAAAATAAAATCAGTTCTTATACCCACTAAGGGCTACTTGCCGATAAATTTTTCTTAAATTCCGTTCATTATTTCTTGAGATACAGCAGTCACAATTGATGACAAAAAACGTTCTATAGCTCAACCCCCGTTTGAGTTATTGACACCAAAATTGAATCAGCACCTGTTCCTGTTAATACCAACATATGGACCAAATTTTGTTTGATTCCGCCAGTTACTTCCTGAGTAATAGCAAGCACGCGTAACTCGAAAAACGTCCCATTGCTCCACCCCCCTTGGAGGAATTCGCGCCAAAAACTAATGGGCACAAGTTCACATAGGGGCACATATGTGTACCAAATTTCGTTCGATTTCATGCGGTAGTTTTTGTTGTAGAGCGGCCACAAAAAACTGGTCACACACAGACGTGACACACATACACACACACACACATACACACACACATACAGACAGACAGACATTTTCCAAAAATGGTCGAAATGGACTCAGCACACCTCAAAACGTTCGAATCCGTCAAAATTCGAAATTCGAAAATTTGCACGAATCCAATACTTTCTTCTATATATTAGATATAGAAGAAAGTAAAGCCTTGAAATTCAGTTTCTTTACTTTTATTAAAAAAAATTAACTTTATAATTACAATTATTTTTCATTGCTTTTGGCAACAATTAAAAAGGGTATTTCGTGTATTGTTTAGTTTTCTCGTTCTTTTAAATCTGTTTTCTTCTTTGTATTATACAATCGGGTTGTTTCCTTCAGTCAAAAGTAGTTCTTTTGGTCACTGAACTACTTTTGGTAAAATTTGGTTTTATTTTTAAAATTTCAAAAGGAAAAAAAAATCGATTTACATTTAGGAGCAGGTTCTGAGGAAAGTACAAGGAAATACTTTAAAAAATAATATTAGAATTGTACCTGCGTTTTACAGTAAGAGAGAGAGAGAGTGCGCGCTGTTATGTGCTATTTTTCGAACTTCAGAAAAAAAACGAGCTGATCATCCAAACATCACATGACTTCCTTTTACTTCAATTTAATGTCATTTTCTCATTATTGGCAGTTTTAATGTGATTCAATAGTTTACTCTCTAAATATCACCAACAGTGGTCAAATTGAAATCGGATTTCAAAAAATTAAAAGTTTTGTTGGCGATAAAACTTGGCGACCAAAAGACTGGCGATATACCGCCAAGTGTCCGCCAAATTATAACATCACTTGAGTTTACATCGAAATTAACAATGATTTCCCCCCAAAAAGGGGCAAAAGACCCCTTTGGAGCATCCGAATGCAACCAAAAAGAGAGGTGCACGACTAGACCTCACTAGAAGTCTACGTACCAAATTTCAACTTTCTAGGACATTTCGTTCTTGAGTTATGTGACATACATACGCACGTACGCACATACATAGGTACATACGGACGTCACGAGAAAACTCGTTGTAATTAACTCGGGAATCGTCAAAATGGATATTTCGTGTGTCTATACGTTTTTAGGCACTTATCCACGTGTGGTCGAGTCGAAAAAAAACTTAACATTCATTCGGGGGTGAGCAAAATGGTAATTAAGGTCGACTTTTGAGTGAAATTTTTTGCGCGAATACAACACTTCCTTTTTTGTAAAAGGAAGTAAAAATAATATTACGTCTCTTTTTTTTTTTTTGCTGTTTAAATGTAAGTTATATCATGCATTCCCCCCACCCCACAGCTTTTCAGCTTTCATTGAAAACTAAAACTTTCATCATAGCTTGTGTAGAAATTCGGTTGCAAGCTGTTAAATGATGGTTATTTGTCCTGTCGCGTTAACATTTTAAGTCCGGAGACCCTTTAATAAATAATAATAATAAAAAAAAGATTTCTTAACCTAGACAGATTAACATGCAAGTCGTTCGTAAGTAGATAATTCTCAATGCCGTTTTACTTTTATGCAGGCTGAACTTCCGGGGAGGGAGGGGGGAGTTATGTCTAACGCGTTTTATCACATTGAAACTCAACACCAATTAATATACTTCAAATTTCAACTATTTTTTTTAACCACTTGTCTTCGTGATTTCCTTATGGTAAGAAAATTATCGCTTACATTCTTCCTGGTGGGATGAATTATTGCGGTAAAAAGAAATATGACGATAAAAAAAGATAGTTAACAGGTAAAGGGGCCTTAATGATTAGCTTTTGAAAAGGCAATGAAAAAACTCAATCCGTGATGGTAATTTATATCAACTAGTTTGTAGTCATCACAAGCACGGCAATAAATAAGAGTGTGAATAAGATGGATTTCATTTTGATTGTTTAACTAGATTGGCTTTGATTTATAGTGCTCATTGTGAGTTTTAGATTTGAATTGACTCTAAAAGGGAGAAAGAAAAAAACTCGCAATCAGCAATCAGTAAATTAATTTACATCAATTACTTAGTGTGTCACTGCTTTTGTTGCCTATTACGTTCTTTCACTACATTATCTGATTTTAACTACATCATCATTGACAGACATTATTACTCAATCCTTAAGATTAATTTGATTCAACTTCAGTTACAGATTATAGGTGTGAAAAAAAAAAAAGAAAAGAATGAACATCCAGCTTTCATTTGAACTTTGGCGTCTTGAATTCAAATTATGTTTTTCACAATTACGAATTGCGATAAGACCTTTCTCGTTGAGTTTTTTTGTTTCTGCAAATGAAATGGAATGGAAAAGGCTAAGAAATTTGCACCCGTCATATTATGACTGGTTTATTTCTAGAATTTAGGTAATACGAGGCACATCCATGAAAAAAAGAAATGGTGATTTGAATGCGAGAACAAAGATTAAGATTTTATGGTTGATATCCACCAGTAAACCCATCATAAAGATTATTTGCAGTGTATAACATTATGAAGAAAATTAAGTATGTATATATTATTGTATATAGCATTGTTAAGTATGTATTCAATGTTTATTTAGTAGTAAGCGGTCAGAAGACACTTTTAACTTAGTTGTGTAGCTATACTTTCATTTTTAGTAGCTACTTTATTCGGAATTTATATTTTTGTGAAAACAAAAAGGCAATCTTTTGATACTACGCTAAAAGATTGTTTGAGGGGAAAAGTATCGGCGTTAAGGTTTCGACCGGAAAATCAGCCAAAGACAATTGAGATAGAAACCATTAAAATAATTGTGAGTGTGGACCATTGTTTTTGAGTTAAACCATTTTTTTATTATTTTATTTATTTTTAACTACGCTGTTTTTTTTTTTTTTTGATCAGCCAAATCTTTTCTCCCTGAATTTGTTTATTTTTAAAACTTATTATTGGAAAATGTAAACCCAATCTACGCAAAGGAATTCAGCGATAAATAAAAAAAATATTTGCAAAATTATTTTTTATCGTAACTTAAGTTTTCTCAGAATTACTTACTTTTTTAATTGAATTTTTATTTTATTCAATGTAACATTTCTAATCAATGGAACTTTTCTTAGATGGTCTACCTTGTGTATTTATGTACCTGTTAGTTTTTCCCGTAAATCCTCGTACTCTCTATAACAAAAAATCGACGCACCAAGATCGGACAACTCCTTCTTGGTGCGTTGATTTTTTTGTTATAGAGTGTAATTAGTAGTCTTTATTCGTTGTTTTCATTATTTTTTAGTCTTTTACATTTTAAAATAGCTCTAAAACCATCATATTTCAGCCAAAATTTCCTCTTACAACTTAATTTGCCTGATTACTTATAAGATTTATATACATACATCATGAATCATCGCTGTAAGTCGTTGATTATATAAATCTTAACTCTGAAGAACTTTTAAATGACGAGAGGGAAAAATAACTGAAGAAGTCCAAAAGCACTTAGAATGTAGGAAAAAATAGCTCTATCATCAGCACATTTTTTGCCATACATATGCTTTATCCACGATATAGCCATAGCAAGAAAGAAAGAAAGAAAGAAAAAAAAAAAAAAAACCCAGCATCCATCTTCCAGTACATTGGATGCAAATTACGTTTTTCACATTTACGTATTGTCATAGGACCCTACTCGTTTGGTTTCTTGTTTCTACAAGTGGCTCGTATCGCAATCATAATTGCAAAAAACGTAATTTAGTTTCAAGACATCGTAATTCAAATCTATGCCAGGGGCTGGATGCTGGCTGTTGTGCGCAAAATGTTGCTTTTGTCTAAAGAAGATTGTGAGAGAATAAATACACTCGATTTCAGAGGACATGGGCACCACCGCCCAGGAGGAGGTTCCATTCATAAAGACCTCAATCAAAAGTGACCCGGAATGCGAACTTAAATAAAAGATTGAAATTGTGGAGCAAATCAAAATTAGCAATTCGTGATTGTTTAAAATAAAAATAAATAATAATAACATGAATTTTGCTATCTTGAATTCAAATTAGATTTTTTTACAATCCTGAGTTGCTATTGAACCTTACTATTTGGGTTTCTTGTTTCTATAAGTGGCTCTTTTCTCCCGAAATCGACTTTATTTATACCAGATCCTCTCAACTTAACGCACTGCTCTGCCGACAAAAACAGTATCCAGAAAACAATAAGTCTCCGTGCTCTTACCCCTTTTTTTGTGTGGCAGGAAATTTATTCCAGAGTCAGGTGGGAGCCCAACAGACCTCATCAAGAGTACCAGAGGTAGCCAGCGCTGAGACCACTCGGCTAGTGAAACTTATCAATCGCCAATGAAGCCATGAACAGGCCTCATGGCACTCAGGAGAACAAGTTAGATCCTCAAAACCTTTTTTAGCATTTCCTGTTGGTTACATGTCTCACGTAGTAAACAAGTTCCGATTTCCCAACGAAGTGCTTTCAGATTAGGTTACAGCTGAAGTGATTGAAAAAGTACAGCAAAAGTTGCTGTAAAAATTACAGCATTTTTTTACGGAGTACTTCAACTATTATTCAACGGGATAATAACTGAAGATGAGTAATGTCGTTCTCTTAAGCGATTTGTTCGCCTGAGAATAGTTCATTTTTTAACTCATACATTGAACTCGCTAATTTGAACGACTTCGTTTATTTAAAAATATGCAGGGGACCTTTTTCCGAGAGTTATTCACGTAAATTAAAAATTCTGCATTGGGTCAGTAATAGTTTTTTAAGGAAAAGCAAGTAAAATTATCTAATAAAAAGAAAATATGCTGATAAAAACTTTATCAAAAATATTTTCTTTAAGTTTAGATGTATAAAGCAATAATAGTTCATTTTATAAGATATTTCTTGGTGACCGAGTGGCGGCCAGGTAAGATATGACATCTGTTTTCCATTTCAAAAGTCGCAGGTTTGATTCCAACAATGATTAAAATTGGATAGTTAAATTTTATTTAATAAAAAAACAATTAAGTTGAATTAATTTCAGAAAATTTCCTTAATACAAGTCACTGAAAAAAAAACCTAAAAAAGAAAAAGCTCACTTGAAATAGTGCATTATTTCTAAACAGGTATATAGTTTTATTTCCAAGCAGTGGTGCAGTGAAGGAAGGATTTTGGGGGTAAAAGCATCCCCCAGTAGCATTGTTCATACATTAATTTACTGTACTAGCTTTGGAAAAAGTAAACAAATACGCAATCGCGTATATAACGTACATGCAACAAGCATACTGTAAGTAGTCAATATCCTCACCCACTCCGAAAAGCATTATACAGTCGAGTCTCGGTAACTCAAAGCCTTAACCCTTGAATATTCCTGTATCTCGAAGTTTTCATTTTAAACCCCAAAATAGTTTAGGGTTTTGAATAAAAAGCTGTCTCTATATCTCGAATATACTCCATTTAAGTCGAAGTTTTTACAAATTTTTCGTTTTCATTTTATGCAGAAAAAATAAGAAATCTCCCCCCCCCCTTAACACATTGCTTTGCTAATCAGCTTATATGAGATGGATAATTTACTTACAATAGCTCTTCAATGCGTACAATGATTTATTTTAGTAAGTTTTTAAGTAAGTTTAGTGAGATGTTTTGTATAAGTTTTTACGAAAATTTCGTTTTCATTTTAAGCATAAAAATGCAGCCAAAATAAGAAATAGAAATTGTTTTTTTTTTCCTTTTAACACATTGCTTTGATTATCAGCTTGTTTTACAATAGTGTTCCTTAATGCTCAGAGTGTTGCGAGATTGCGTCAAAAGTATCCGATTGGGCTACTTTTTGTCGTAGATGACGACCTACAAAATTTAATTGCTGGCAAAAAATAATTTCATTTTTTCAAGGTATCTTAATAACATTTATTCTTTTTAAAGATATTTTTACGTAATGCCATTAATTAATTTCAATCAAACTATAAGTGTTCTAATCTATTTATTGTGCATTATTGCAGAAAAAGAAAATAAAAATTATTCTTGAGAAGGCTGGGAAAGGAGCTTCCGATAACTCGAACTACCGATTTCTCGAAGGTTATTACCGGGCCCTTGGGACTTAGAGCTATCGAAAGTTGAAATTTATTTAAAAGCTAGACTACTTCACTGTTTCAGCAAACAAACGACCAAGAATAATTTCAACGCTATATTTAACACCACTCGAAAAGCGTGAGAGCCCATATAAATAAAAGTCCTAATGATGCTTCTAATGCACGATGGAGTGGCGATAAATAAATTAAGCATCAAGCGGAAACAAGAACTCCTTGTAGCTCTTTGATGGCACCAAAAGCTTTCGAAAGGAAAAGTTTGGATACATTTTCATTTATCAAAAGGAATCTCCGCGGCTTGATAATTCCGCTTTTGTCATTTCTTAATGATACGAGAAAGCGCTTTTGATAATATCACGCTCCAACTACTTTACGAAGAATCCTAATCAAAAAGCATTAATTTATTGCTTTGAAAGAGGACAATTAGCGTTACTAAGTCTCGAGAGGAGAATGATGGGGGACGTTTGGTTGCTGGCGCTTTTGCTGACATATTTTGTGGTCATGTGCCTCCATGTGGATTACGTTAGAAGCTTTTATAGAATAGTTATCTACGTTACCTCTTTTTAGTGATTCATATTTGAAGCTTTCGAATCTAAGCCAGCTCAATCCGTTGAACGAAAAAAAGGGAAACATTTCATACTCTGTCACATTAATTTTTCTAAATATTTTTTCCTGTCGAAATACCAATCGGTGTACGATATCATTTTTGTTTTATTTTTTAAACTAACCAGTATTGTCTCATTATTTGTAGATAAAAACAATTTGGTTTTGAAATTTCTTTTTTAAATAATTTTTCATTCAAATTCCAAATTAATTCACGTGCTTTCTGATTTTTTTAGCCTACTTTCCCATTAAAAGTCAGAAAAAGAAGAAAAAAGCATGAAAGAAGGCTTAATGCATCTTTAAAATATCGCGAAAAACAAAAAAAAGTCAAAAATAAATAAAATAATTAAATAAATATCGAAAAATTAAAAACTGGAAAGTAGGGTATTGAGCTGGGGGAAAATGTCTGCCGGTCTCTCTGTCTGTCCTCCCTAATAACTCTTGAATGAATAGTCCGATTCGAACAAACTTTTTTTTGTTCGAAAGATCTCGGCGAGGACATCTCATTCCCATATTTCACTTTTTGATTTGAACTATTTTTTGTTCAATTTTGAACAGCTCAAAAAAACTTAACATTAGCGCCTACGGGGAAATTCAAGGCAACTCCGAGCTGTGAGGCGACTTTGCTTCAAACAAACTTTGTAGGAAAAAGCTTTTGATGAAAAACTTGCATAAAAAATATCTTTTTGATTTGAACAATTTTCCGTTCAATTTTGAACAGTTCAAATCCTTTAACATTAGCACCTACGGGGAAACTGAAAGTCAATGTAGATTCCGTACTTGAAGGCGGATTTACTTCAAACAAATTTTGTTGGAAATAGCTCTTGACGCCAAACTCCAGACTCCGACTCCGAGAATTTAGGGGCATCTGACTCCGACTCCCGACTCCTGTGCCCGACAATTAATCGGACTCCGACTCCCCGACTTCGACTTCGTAGCTTTGGCAAAAATTTATGCACGGAGGACAAATGACTGACTCCGATTCTTGGATATTCGACTCCGACTCCTTTAGCTCAAAAGGAGATTGACTCCGACTCCACAGCTATGGTTTTAATTGTGAAATAATTATTGTTAATCTGACTTTTTATTTTCACGCTCAAGTTTTAATTTAGGTATTCAGTTTTCGGCGAATAAACTCGAAGTCATTTATGTTTCTACATAAAGATATGCGCAGACGATTTTTTTTTTTATTGACAGTGAAAAATATTTTTTTTAAGTTGACATTTTATTGTTCTTTTTTATTTTGGTAAGTGCAATAATTCATTTAAAAATTATTTTTGGCAACAGGAGAAAAAGAAACAATTTTTTTTTTCTTTTTTTTTGATATGATGTATTTATTTTAATAACCTTATTAATTTTAATTATTAGTTCTTCGTTTTGAAAGCTGTTAAAGAATATTTTTTTAATGGGAAAAAATGTATCAGCCGCTTTGTTTAAAAGGTACTGCTATTTTATTTGTTCGATTTTTTTTAGATGAGTAAGGAATATTTTATTCCTAGAAATCAGCTTAAAATATTTTAAAAATATGTTTGAAACAATTTGCGATTTTAGCTATTTTTGAGAATATTGATCAGGTACTAGAAGGTAGCATGGGTATACGGGAAAGTAGGCTCGTTTAGTTCTAGACGGAACTTCTTGTTTACCACGTACTAATCAGGGGTGGATACCGACTAGGGGTGGAAAGTGCTATTCTTTTATAGTACTATTCTTACAGGCCCATCAGCAGATCAGTTGGCCCGTAATCCTTTTCGTAACCCCTATAGATTTTCCTTTCCGATTTAAGTGATTGCAGTTTCCAAGAAATTTTTTTTTGCCATCACAATCAACAAATCTGAAGGGCAAATGTTATATACGGGAAGATGGTCTTACTCGGAGAAAGTTAAATGTTGGTCTATCTTGATCAGGAGATGAAGTGAATTTGATCAATTTGTTATGAAATCTCAGAAAACGAAACAAAAAAAATATTGTGTACCATGATGTTTTAAAATGAGCAGTACATGCATAATATTTATTTAAGATAGGTAATTTGTCAATCCAAACAAGGTCGAGGCAAACCGCTGGCAAGCTTACATTTCAATCGCAAAGATCTCGAAAACGGGAAAGTTGCGAAAAATTAGACCCACTATCAGATTCATCACCCTCCATACATTAAAAATCCATGTTTGGATTTTTTTGCTTGCAAGTCCACTTCGTTACGTTTCTCCTAATGATAACAAGTTTTTCCTTGAAATTTCAGGTAGAATAACAGTTTTAGAATCATTGGTTAATTTTATGCTTGTTTGGTCGGTGTAACTTTTCTTGATGGTTAGAGCGATTTTTTTAAAGGCTAATTTGTTCAATCTGTTACACGAAGAGGTCAAAATGATCAAAAACCGGTCATAAATTACTTACGTTTAAAACATTGGTACTCTTCAGAAAAAAAATGATTAGTCAGAGGAAATTATTGAAATTGATAGTCAAAATTCAAAAATGTCGGGCATGATTTGTGCTGTTTTTTTGAGAATGACCCTTATCTTTTTGATTAAGGAAAGATGTTTTCAGTTTTAATTACTTGTTGCATTATCAAGGCGGCAAAAAGTTTATCCGAATACGTAATATATATCTTTAGCTGATTTATGAAGCACGGATTAAAGAAATGCAAAATAATTAAGAGAGAAGTTATTCTAATGAGTTAGATAAACCGCAGACGACATTTTATTAATTAATTTTGTTCGTTCAAAATTCCTACCACAGTCTCGCGCCAAAAGTGAGATAAGAAGTTAGTAACCGCATCAGTTCTCACACTTAACGACTATGTTTTTGACAGAAGACATTCTGATTTATTAAATACATGTGCCATCTGTGTCAAGACGGATCGTATTGAAGTAGAATGAGCAAAAATAGAGATAAAATAAGAGAGCAAAAAAGTTGGAGTTGCCTCTGACAAATTCAAGTTTTTGTAATCCAGGATTGCATTTTTAGAACATTATTCTTTTTTTTTGAAACACTCTGTTTTTATAATTCGTGCTTCTAATTTCTGTTTTTGATACCGAGAGATAAGTAAAGGCAGAAAAAAGGGACCGCAGCGTTGTTGGAGGTATGAGTTTGTCAACTGTTTTGGATCAAAATGAAATAGAATTACAGAAAATAGCAGACAGGAAGCATTTCAGCTCTTTCTCCTGCAGTGAATTGATAAGGGTTGACAATGATGTTGGTGGTATTCGCAACTCCAACGAACTATAGGGGGCACTGAAATCACTGTCTAATGGCGGATTTAAAAACTAAAACAAACGCACATGGTAACGAAGAAAATGCTAAAAGTGTTGTGATTTTTATTCGTACGTATGATTTTTTCGTTTTATTCTTTTTAAATTAATTTTCAAAGCCTTGTGGATATTCTGGCCCACGTAGAAAGAAATGAGAATTCAAGAAGCATTACTAAACGTCAAAGATTAATGCAAACTACGTAGTTCGTAGTTCTAAGCAGCTATTTCCACGATGTTGAATTCGATATTTATCAATTCTTGATAAAACTAAATAATAATTGTGGCCTGACAAGAACAACAATTAAAGCTAGAAAATTCAATATGACATTACAAATTGTTATCGAAAGAAGATGATACTTTTTTGCCTTGCTTGGCTAGCGCTTATTGTTTTCCATTTGTAGCTGAGTTATTTCTCTCGAATTCCCGAATCGGTTAATTTAAAAATTTTCTGTTTCTATTTTTCTAATTTCTGAGTTGCGATTTAATTATGTCAAGTTATGCAAATCATCTACAGAATTCTCACGGATATATGGTGGTAGTTTTCTTTTCAGGTGATTGACCATTACACATTCTTTTCACTTATCGAATTCTGTAATCTTACTACCATTTTATTCCACTCATGATAAAAATTAAAAATGGTTTAACTAAAAACGCGAAATCTCGCCAAGGCTACTTTGCTCGCACTATACTAAAACTATAACCCTAAATAAATTTGGCGAAACCTTTCAGCTGAGAATAAAAGGAATAAAGTAAATTCTTTCTCGGTTATTCATTTTGTTCTACGATAATATATTCAGGAAAATATTTTGCATACTGTCCATTCCAACTAAATGCTGCTGTAAAGTATGGTAAGTTTAATTAATTTAAGATTAAAAAAAACCCCCATATTCTTACAAATTCATACAAAACAATAAAAATTTTTACCTTGTATAACGTTATCCAAGTTTGTTAATCCAGAATTTTCGCTTTCACCAATTATTAAGGAAATAATGAAAACTAACATTATTTTGAGAAGCTCGAGAATACTACTAAGGGACGAATTAATTTCTGTAGCTGAAAGCAAACTAAGACACATCGATTGCGTTAATAAATACTCAGAACAAACTGCCTGTGTTTACGTCAACAGACACACGTGGAACGCAACGTGGCAATGTTTTAGTTTCATTTGCAGTTTTGTAAATCACCGCAAGGTAGCGTATTCGAGCGCTGGAGTTCCGAATAGTTGATGCTCCATGTTTTAAAAAGTTTTGCATAAATTTCAGACGGTATATTCAGATGTGTTTTATTCACACTTAATATCATACGAAAGGAGCGTTTATTAATTGGAACACTTTTAAATGTATGCCACAATACATAAAGTAATATCAAAAATTCAAATTATCTGCGTAGTAATTGATGTGCAGTCGTTACAAAAAATAAAGCTTGCAATTAAAAAAAATTATAAAATACAGTGTGTTCGAACAGTCCTTAAAACATTTTAAAAAATCATAGAAAAGCAACAAATTGTCGTATGAATATTCGGTTTGCGCCAAAATACTTCGCAGGATCAAGATTTTTTTTTTTTTGTGACACCTCAAAAAAATAAATAAATAAATAAAATAAAAAAAATAAATATAATAAAATAAAATAAATAAATTTAAAAAATAAATAAAATAAAATAAAAATTAAAAAAAGGAAAAAAAAGGAAAAGACAAAAGTAATAATGGGTAATCGCTTAATCGTCACTGTACAATAAGCAAACGTCATGTGAGGTGCTTAATGATTTTCTTCAACACTAGTAGTACTCGCATGGTTTTGCCCGTAGTAGAAAATTAAAAGGTCATTTGGTTCGCCTGTATATTTACAAATAACGGATGATGAATTTTTTGCCAATTTGCTATGTTAATTTGCTCATCCATTGTCGCATATGGTAGTTTGCTCGTCTACGTCATGGTAATTTGCTAGTCCACGTTATGGTAATTTGTTCTTCCATGTTATGAAAATTTGCTCGGATGACGAATTTCTCGCCAATTGGCTATGTTCATTCGCTCCTCTCATTCCACGTCATGATAATTTCGTAATTTACTCGACCATCTTATGATAATTTTACTCCGGAAAATGTTCTTAAAATTGGAATAGAAAAAGAAAAAAATCGAATTTTTGAAAAATCACTTTGAGGTGCTCACTCCTATGCTACAAACTAATTTTATGCCAAATTTCATGAAAATCGGCCGAACGGTCTAGGCGCCATGCGCGTTACACACCTGCAGAAATCCAGAGAGACACAGATCCAGACTTTCAGCTTTATTATTAAAAAAAAAGATAAAGATAAAACAATGCACCGTTCATGTTCAATGTTTGTATCGTTTGTGAACATGGGATCAACTTGAGTACCGTTCAGGCGTGGTTTGAGCAACCTATGGTGTACACATTGAACTCTGGTAATGAAAAGTATTACAGTTAAAGTATTAAGTATTAAGTTTAAAAAAATGATTAAGCACTTCACATGATGTTTTTTTTTCTTACTATAATGGCACAGCGATTACCTATAATTAAACTTTTTTCTTTTTTCTTTTTTTCCTTTTTTTTACGAAGTCATAAAATTTTTTTTTGAACCAGTGTAGAATCATTTTGAAGAAAGGAGAAACTACAAAATACTTAAAGAACTTCAAAATCCATCACAAGAAATATTATCTTTTAAAACTTAACGAGTTTTCCGGCAGAGACGCAAGGGTGTGAACTTTCCATATGGCTTTTAAACATAAAATTTAACTGTTTAAAATGGAGAAAATACAAAATATTAAAACTAAAAAAAAAAAAAAAATAAATAAATAACTAAAAAAAAAAAAACTATAAAATGCAGCACGAAAAATATTAATATTTTGCTTATGTCTTTTGGTGTCGGTAGGGTGGTGCACTTTCACTCAGTAGCTTTTAAAAATAAAATAAAATTATTTTAAGAACAACAAATTACGAAATACTTAAAAAATCACAAAATGCATCATGGAAAATATTAGTCTCATGTCTAAGTCGATGAGTGCTGCCGTGGAGGTATACTTTCACACACCAGCTTTTGAAAATAACAGTCAATAAATTAAAAAAAAATTAAACTAAAAGAAAAAATAAAGAAAAAAAGGTTAAAAAAACAAAACTAGCTAAAATTTTTGGATGAGCCCCATGCATATGATTCAGTCAGCACCTTGTCCTAAATTGAAGTTAAATCATTGCAGGTCTTAGAATTATTGGCAACTTTTTAAAAATTATCGGAAAAAGATTTAGATTAATTAGAACTAAATGTTTTTAAGTTCATAATGAGACGACAAAATAAGTAAGTTTTGATGCAAGTCTACTTTGTTTGCTTTACGTGCGTAAGCAAAATATTATTTAATACTATAGATTAAAAATGTATATGGAATGTTACGGAGCAACATTAATACGGATGGAAATTAATACGAGGTGAAAGAAAAAAAAATGAAGATTAAAAAGTGGGTTTATAGCGATCTTGTTAGGTAATCATTTTAATTAAAAAAAAAGCTATTTTGTACACTTTGGGCTTAATTTCTGACACAGGAAGTGCAGGAACCCTTTTATCTCAAGAACTTATTTTTACACATAATAAAGCCTGCACTTTCTAAAAAACTTAAAATTCTCCTAAAATTGAAAAGAAGTGCAGGAGCTCAGAACACGTGAGCTCCCATCCAAGTTAAGCCCTGTGTACACTTCGTACAATCAGTGTCCCTAAAGGGGGTGCGGGACACAAAAATCGTCAAACTTTGCAATTTTTTTTATTATTTTAAAAACTACTCCGTTTTCTTTTGCTTAAAAGAATTTTGTTTTTTATCTTAATTAGAACGAAAGAGAATTATATTTGTTGCATGCGTTTAACCAAGGCTTCACTTGATACGCGTCTTATCAGACTCAGTCATTTCAATAAAAGTTGTAGTATGAAGCCAATCAATCAAACAAAAAACCCGGTCAGACTCCAGCGACATCTGGAGGATTTTGTGGCAACTTTTAACTATATAAACATCAGATAAGATTATTTAAGAGAATAGTTATTCAAAATTGATTTCAAAGGTATTTGAGTTAATTTAAAAGCGGATTTTTTCTTCCCGAAGAAAAGTGTTTAAAAAGATATTTTAGGTAAAAAGTGAAAAAATATGAAACATTGTTTTCAAGAAAAGTTAAGTTTGGAAACAAAATCAGATGAATATAAGCTGAGGAAGACGAATCAATGTAAATTCCGTGTATGAAAAAATGTTGTGATTAATTATTCCAACTTTTCGCAATCAAGCATTTTCAAAATTATTTGAGTAGTGTAACTGCAAACCTTCAATAAATATAAATAGGAGTAAGCATTTATTGCAATTTATACATTAAATAACAATTTCAAACGAGCTTAAAAAGAAGTTTTCTGTTTGAAAACGTATGTGAATAAATGTTTTGGAAATACTGTATTTTTTTTGAGGGGGGTGGGTAATTTCTGCTTCCAATAAATAAAAAACAAATATTGGAAATTTGGTTCTGAATGAAATAATGCGCAATATTATAAAATTAAACATTACATCTTATGGACGAAACCATACTGTCTATCAAACGTATGAACTATGCTTAATAATTTGTACAAAGAAAAAATATTTTTTTACTTTCATTATGCAAAAATTAATTACATATGCTTCATCAAGCACAACTTGTAAATATATTTATCAGTTAAAACAGAAAACAAATGAAAGTAGCGATTGTTTCTCATAATTATTACTGACCCAGGCGAGCCGAATATTTTTTGTTAGTTGATAAATATATTTATGGAAACATTGAAAAAGTTATTAGTAATTTTTTTTCTAATATACTTTTAAGTTTAATTCAAAATTAGTTATTTTTTAAAAACATATTCTGAAAATGGTGAATAGCTCAATTCGATATCTTTAGTTTTTTTACAATAAGAACTATTAAAATGCACAAAAAATGCATAGAGATGCAATATTTCTAAAGAAAAGTAAGCAGAAAACACATCAAATAAAAATTTTGCCATGAAACTGATTGTTTGTATCAATCATTATACATTACAATTTATATCATTAAGGAGTACGTTGTATGTTAAAGAACAAGAAATTTAAATCATTTAAAAGTACATTGAAACAATAATGAATTTACCAGGAAAAACATGCCAATAAAAATGTTAAAAAAAGAACAAAAATTTTGCTTGTTGAAAAAATAAATAAATAAAAATAATAATAACAGTTAAAAAAAATAAAAACAAGCCTGTGAAAAAGGTAAACGGTATTCCAATGTTTACGCATTGTGAAGATAAAGGAGAGAAATTTCGCTACATAAATAAATTATGCCACAAAAAAACATGAAAAGTTCCAAACTTTTAAATTATTTGTTAAAGATCAAATAAAAAAAAAGCCATTAAGTAGCATACAAAGATACATTAAAATGAAAAAAAGAAAAAAATGGAAAATTAAATTAAGCTATTTCGCAATCCGCCAAATCTAAAACTAAACAGTATTAGGAAGAAACCATGTTACTGTATTCAGCCAAAGATCAATTAAAGTATAAAATAATTCGCGAAATAAATGTATTAATTAAAAAACAATAAAAGTTCCATCAAAGTATTAAAAGAACAAACATTGGCGGCAGCAATTTTAGCAATAGAAAAAGTTTTCGCCAATTTCACATGTTCCGCGAGGAGATAATTCCCCCATGATTTTAATGCGAATATTAAATGGCAAGAAATATAATGCTGTCAAATTTTGTGACGCCAAAGAATTACATATATGTGCGTCACGATGCATTTCAACTCTTGGCGATTATTTTTCATTTTATTTGTTGGCCCCGTATTCGGTTTTTTGGTTTCAATAAAATGTAGCTTTTATTGTTGTTAAACATAGGTTGTTCAGTAGATTTTCTTATATTTTACTGAAACTTTTAATGTCGTTTCATGGGTGGTTTTAACTACTGAGAGGATTATTGAAACTTTTAATAAATATATAGGTAATGAAACTATATGTGATAAAACTTTAAATGCTTTCGATTACCGATTTTATTTATTTGTCGAAATAGTATGTTATTTTGTCTTTTTCGTGGATTTTTAATCAAAACAAAGTAAAATAATTCGACAAATAAAAGGAGCTGTTAAAATAATGAGAAATCTCATTAAAATATTTCGCTAAATCAATTTCAATTCTGCATTATCATGTGACATAATCAGCAAAATAAACTAACCGAGTCATAAATAAAAATTGAAAGTGTGTAAATTTTGTAAAATTAGAAAAAGAAGCAAACATACGACGATGCAAGCTTTATTTTTCAATTTTCGCCGACGATGATGTAAGTGCAATTTTTCAGTTTTCGCCAAGTAAAGGTAAAGAGAAAATTCACCAGCCAAGCGACGTACCTATAACTAAATAATATCAAAAGAGAAAATATGTATTACAGTCTTACCGATATTGTGAAAACAAAACAAATATTGTCGAAATCTTGACGATTGCGCCATTAAATACCTCCTTTAAATATGCAGTTAAATACTAAATAATTTATAAACAGCAAGGTTTCCTTCTCAGACATTTTTTTTTTTTTTTTTAAATTTAGAGGAAGAGTAATGTTCGAACCCTTCTCGATATCAACTCACATTAAATGTCTCATTACTAAAAGTGAGGTCCAAGGTTCAAAATGCTTTGGAGTCCCCTGTGCTTCAGGGACGCATTTTATCAGAAGTGAACGCCAATGAGAAATAGTTGAATCCTGAGTTGGGACCAGCTTTACCTGGAAAGGGAATTTATTTTCCTTGAAAAACAGACCTGGTATGCCGTTCCGGCATCAATTCACCCTGTACTACGCATTGGTTTACCATATCAATGAAATTTTACGTTAAAGATTGAAAAAGCATCACTTTTAACAGCAGAAATAATACGTTTAAACAAAGAATCGCCCGGTCATACTATAGCGCACTCTTGCGGGCAAGTCGGCGCCTTTGATCTTTTGAGAAATGACTGAGCCTGATAAGAAACGCATCGAGTGAAGCCTTGGTTTAACTAATATTGCATTTAACTTTATAAAACTTTAAAAGCGTTTTCTCCATGATGCAATTTTTCCCGATTTCTTGCATTCAAACTTTTATAAGTCAGGAATCGATAAAAATAAAGTAATGAAATTTAGAGCATATCTTTTTCAAACAGTTTACTTTCATTTTTATTCGGCGAATTTGAAAAAAAAGACGTTTTACTGCAAAAAATTTGATTTTTTAAAAGAAAGTATCTTTGAATTTCTTGAAATTTTTTTTCAAATATTTTTTATTTTTTATTGAATTAATATTTTAAAAATCGCCGAATAAAAATTAAAGCTTTGATATTCGTGCATATTTTTTTGAAAAATATTTGAAAATTAACCAAGAATATTTTGAGTTACAGCAATTCAAAGCAGCCCCATTTTTTATAAAAGAAACAAATTAAATTTAAATTAAAATTAAAAAATATATATTTATGTTGTGATTTTGCTTATTTTGATGGTGAATCAGTGCAAAAAATTTCGAAGTTCTAAAGCATTTAATAAAAAAAAATTTCAAAATGTGTCACGGACCCTCTAAAAGTGTGCTTCACCTTTTGCAAACCGAAAACACGATTCAAAAACTTTGTGAAGCATATTTTAGCGCCTTGTTTCTGGAATAAAAATTTAGCATTGTGGAAAATGGAGGAAAAGATACAAATTGAATTTTAAAAAGATATATTTAGATATTCTCCAGTTTTTTTAAGCTCAAATCAAACGTTCCAAAGGTTAAGAAATCAAAATAGTACAAATATTTTCTTCCCCTCCCAACTTTAGCCTCATCCTTAGAAAGTTACCTTTGATCACTATTAGAGTTCTCACTGTTTTAATATCCTTTCCCTCCTCTCAAATGAATTTCATTCCCCTGAAAAGCCAGAGGTGGATTTTACTCCTCTAAAAAGCCAGTGTTGCGGTGTGACCGTACTGTCACAACCTATAAATCATTATTTATATAACATCTTTGAATCATTATTTTTATGTACGAAAAATCTTTTTCAGAAATTTGATACTTTATATTATGGTACATAATGGTTTCTTCTATTCAAATCAAAAAAATAAATAAAAGCCATAGTTTGAAATTCCGGAAATTAAATACAAAAATATACGTATACGTGTCACACCCGCTCCCCGATGAGAAGTCACGGGAGGCACGGCCGCAGAGAGCCAAGCTGAGCCCCTTGTCAGTTATGTCTCCAGGCCCCTACCGCCCCCCCCCCCCAAAAAAAAGAAAAAAAAGGAACAAAAGGGGGGAACGGAAAAAAGGGAAGAAAAAAAGAAAAAAGGGGAGGTAAGAGAAACAAAAGGGAAAAAAGACGAAAAAATGGGGGAAAAAAAAGAAAAAAAATCGAAACTGCTTACTAGAAAACAATTAAATCTGTTTCAAGTGCCACAACAGTAAAGATGTTGTTGTCTTTTCCCAGCTAGGCAGGAAATTTGGGGTGCGCTGCTTCACTTTTCCGACTGTACCGTAATTTGGTGTGAAGTCCGACTTCCACATTACACACATGCCATAGCTACCCGTTTATAGGATGGGCAACCATTCACAGCATAACAACACATTCACACAACGGAAGGACATGGACAGAGAAAGTACATCCATGCTCGAGCCGGGAGTCGAACCCGGGAACACCTCATCGCAGTCAGAATCCTCTGACCACTAGACAAGGCCGGCAGCAGCAGTAAGGATCAAAAGAGTAAATTTTACTTAATATTTACGTTTTCTCTTATTCGGAGTTGTTTTACCCCTTTTCTTTCTTCCCTATTTTCCTTTATTTTTTTGCGTCAGTGTCGCCCCCCTCAACGTCCGTGCCCTTAGTTTCTGACTAGGCTGACATGGCCTCTCGTCAGGCCTGACGGGATATCACTGTGACCTCCCCAAAAAATTCTTATTAGGCGAATGTAACCATTCGGTACATTTGGAGACAGTCGTACCATATTGCAATTTTTTGAATTCAATTTTCATTGAAATTTTACTATTTGGTAAAACCATTTTGTTTAGAGTTTCCCCACTCCTAAAATGTAAGTTCAGAAATCCCCTGCCCTTGGAAATGGATTCAGAAAAAACTGTCTGTCCTGTCATTTACCATAAGATTAGCAAAACTGAAGTCAGCGGACTTATGTTAGAATACATTTTGCCCATATGCTTACAATTTCAAATTCAAGTGGACACATCACGTTGTCCGTTGAAATTCTCAAAATTCTATTTCCTATTTTAATTGAGTCTAATTTGAATATACCAGGCAAAAACCACATCGTGATTAATTTCACAAGTATATCATTTACATAATTTAATTAAGACATTTATTCTGCTACACTCGCCACAAAAACAATGTTTGAGCTGCACGTGAATTTTTTACAAAATATGAATAGATAGCGTTTCCTTTAAAGCATTATCTTAATTTATGCACAAATAAGGGTTTTTGTTATTAAGATAAATATAAACATAAGATAAGAAATTGGGACTCATTGCTGAAAGCAAATTTCTTCACAGGTAGTTATTTTATTCAAGCAGACAATGACGGCCCGCCCAGACATAGCATACCAGTTACTTACGTAATTCAGGCCTAAGAATACCGCTGTGACTTTAACTTTCGCTAATTCTACATTTTTTCTCGCTCAGTGTCCTTCATATGAAAAAAAAAAAAAAAGAAAAAGAAAGAAAAAGAAAAAATTCAGCCATCTGCTAATAATTATTCCTTTTAAGGTGCTGGGCTTCCAAACAGAATTTTATTTCGTTCCCAGGGAGAAAAAGAACCAAAATCCTAAAAGAGAGAGAGAGAGAGACAGAGAGACCAAACAGAGACTTTATCACAACTTTTAAAGGTTAAAACTAGGAATGCGCTGAAATACTTTGGCGATCATTTATAATGAGTGGAAAAACATTTTGTTACTGAAATTAAATATGCTTAGAACAAGAAACCAAGTTAAATGAATTTATTGCACTCTAACTATTAATTTTGAGCTATACTGCCGTGCTAAGCACAGATGTGGTATCTGCAGTAGAGCTCAAAATGAGAAATCGACGATTAAAGTTTTACAACTCATTTCTTTGATTTATGACTTAATTAAATGCTCAACTTGCGGTAATTGTTTCGTAAATAACTTATCTAAAAACCGTAAGAGAGTTTTTTTGCTAAAATCTTAATTTAAAATTAATAAATGTAGTTACGACAAATTTTCTTTTCAAAACCTTTTCATATACTAAGCTATTTTCACCGTAAGTGACAATTACTAAGCATTTTTAGGGGTATCTGCGCAGATACGGCAAAAATAGCTTAGTAAAACGTGATCAAGGTATCATTAAATAATACTGAAAACATCTGCTTTTTTTGGACTTGACTGTTTCACTTTATTTGTTAATACAAATCTAACAGAATCTACCTTCTGAAATATACCATTTTCAAAACTCCGGACGGTTAAAACTGTAATCCATAACAATTTTCTGTTTTATATATTAAAAGAATGTGTTTTCATAATGTTTTATTTTCTAGATTCATTTTTACCGAGCATGAAGATAATTTTGACAGCAGACGATACTTAAATGAAAATATTACTGGCCGTAGAATGAAATGAGTTTTTTTTTTTTTTCGCATGAAAGAATTAGATATGAATATTTTACATGCATTTCATTTTTAGATTTTACATTTTAAATAAACATTTGAATAGAAAAAGCTGAATATTTACTTTAACAATTATGTAAAGTTGTATTAGTTTTTATTATCGACCTGTATAAACTATTCAACGGTAAATTAATTTTTATTTCTGTGTTACAATAAACTGCTACATTATTAAATATGCTGCTTTACTAAGGTATAAAAGTCGTATCTACAAAAAATACTAAGGAAAAAAGTGGTAACTGCGCAGATACTACTTTAAGGGCTTAGTATTTGTCACTTACGTTCAAATTGCCTTAGCAAACTCCGCAAACTGTGCAGTTACGACTTTTTTCTTAAAGCTTTTTTTAATATTTCGCGTTCACAAATCGCCAAAAAACTTGACATTTAGGTAAATTAAATTACTAACGACCACCTGGTGACAATAACTCAATTTTGATAAAATGTGCAGATACCACATCTGTGCTTAGCACGGCAGTTTAGCTATCGTGTCCGCATACGTTTTTAAATTGAAGGAGTTACAGGTAAAGTTCGAAATAAAACTGAAATGTTAACGGAAAAAGGGGGAGAAAAAGAACTTCAGGGAACTAAGAAGGGGTCTTATAGGGGGAAAAGAGACCATTACCCATTACCCCCCGAGGGTCCCCTGTTCCTGTCACTGACGTGACATACCAGATGGGAGAAAGAAGTGGAGGTGCCGGGGATCGAACCCGGGGCCTTTCACAGGGGGAAAAGAGACCAGTTGGGAGCCCTGAAGTGACGTCAAGTGAATACCTTCATGAAAATAAAGACGAAGTTTGTCCAAATTTAATTAAAAAATAAGAGTGGGGTCGTTTCCAAAATTTTAAAAGTATTTTTTTCTGAAATAGCATGCTTAAAAACATAGGATCTGACCATTTTTTAAATAATTTGTTAAGGTTTAATATTTTTAAAAAAATTACTTAAATCGGTGCGCTTTCATTGTTTATGTCTTCTGTCGATGGCATCACAAATGATGAAATGCCATTCACGGTTGCCATTCACAGAGCAAAATATTTTTTTCGCATCTTTACTCACGTGTATTGGCAACGATTGGGTTGATAGCAAGCGTAGAGCGTAATATTTAATTCGCTTCTTGATTATCATAACGCGGAAATGCGGTAGAAAAATGCGTCAAAGTGCATCATTTGTGACGTCATCAAGACCACGCCTGGTTTGAAAAATCGGTCATTTTAAAAAATCAATTAAAAAATAACTGTTGGGAAAATAAAAGTATTTTCTGGGTCCATGTTTTTTTTTTTTTTTTTTGCTTATTCTATCAATTTCAGTGACAAAAATTCTACTTTTAACTGAAGGAAACAACCCCATTCTGGTTGAAAGACTAGTTGAAACGCTTTCATAGAATGAATTGAAGCATTTCAATTTAGTGTTAAAAATACTACAGAGTTTAATCTTGACTAATTCTACGTTCATTCTTACTCAAGGCAGCTAATATCGTCGCCTCAGAGCATCAGAAGGATATCTTAGTATTATTCGTGGGATTCGATGTCTTAGTGTTGCTCTGAGGAGACGATAAGATTTCTCAGACATTCGCTAAGAATTATCCGTTTCAAGTGACATTCAAGTGAATAAAAACCGTCATGAAAAAAAGGCGTTCTCCATATTTCATTACAAAACAAGAATTCTAGTTAAAAAATTAGTAGAAGCACTTTAATATAAATGAATCGGAGCACTCCAATTCAGTGCAACAAATACGTCAGGGTATCTAATTTTGAACAATTCAGCATTTGTTCTTGATCCCCTCCCCCCTCCAATGTCGTTCATATAAAATCTCAGTCTTCGGTGATAATTTTTCGTTTTAAGTGACATTAAAGTAAATATTTTCATAAAAAGAAAGGAAAAGTTTATCCGGATTTATAGTTACGAAATAAGAATTATCAGTGAAAATTTAATAAGAAAACACTTCAGTAGAATAAATCGAAGCATTCCAGCTACTTATTGCAAGAAATTTAATTTTGAATAATGTGTTGATTTGTTTTAAGTGACATTCATCTGAATACTTTCATGAGAAAAAAGGCGAAGTTCATTTGAATTATTTACAAAATAAGAAATCTAAGCGAAAAGTTAATAGAAACACATCAGTAGATGGAATCGATGAACTTTCTTAAAAATACAAGAAAAATTCTCCTAGACGAAACTTACGTGCTCAGTAAAGTAGCTTCCTTTTTACTTGAAATTCACGTTCTGAAATCTATTTTATTACTATTTTAACAATCGTCTGCATTTTTCTCGTTGCCAGTCGCAATTTGCTAAGTATCAATAATTCGATTTGAAAAACAAAGCGAAAGGATAGTATAAGTATGAACTCCAGAGGTCATTAATATGAATAACATTGAAGATTGCAGATTTTGATAAGAACTGTTGTTGAAACAGTTGCACAGCTCACTATCATTATTTTTATTTGAAAAATTCTGAAATTGCACAAGAAATTATTTTCCCATTGATATTTTTGGATGAAGTGATTTTAAAATGAAATAAAATTTTAAGTAAAAGTCTTAGAAATTGAAGACGAAGACAAACACTCAGTTAATTTTAAAAAACTGGGAGTGGTAAATTCTTTCTTAAAGTGCCTGAGGATAATTCTGATTCACAGTTGGTTTATTTTAGCTGCCCTCTCATATTTCATTAGTGGTTTTGCACGTTTTGGCGTGAAACTGAAGAAAATATCCTAAATTAGTTCATGGCAATCTAAAATTAAGAAATAATAATTTAAGCGAGTTATTAACCCGGCTCAAAGTTTTCAAGTTATGTAGAATACATCTAACCAGGTAAGAAATGTGATGCAAAATAAACCATTTAAAAAAAAGGAGTACAAGTTTGATCCAGAAAAATAAAATTTCTAAATGATTGGAAAACTACCCTTATATATTTCACAGCACCATAGTATTTCTACAATTTATATTACGTGCAATATTACGTTAAAGGACAAGAAATTTCAACATCTTTGAACCAGCATTCAAGAGTAACCTCTGAACAGTAACTACAGAGTTTTTGAATTAGCTTCGCACAGAGAGACAAGTTATTTTGTGAAATAAAAAGTAAGAAACTGATATTATAATGTCGCTACTAAAGTGCAGTGTTGGGTATTTTCTGCAGTTCTTTTGGATGTCAAATATACTAAAACACTCGAAATGTTAGAGTGAGGGGTTCAAAGTTACTCTAATTGTTTCTAATCTATCCATATGCCTGATCAAGAAAACCGCAATATAACTCTTCCAAACATACACCACGATTAATATTAAGTTCAGTACTTTAACCAAACGTCAATAACACAAGTGTAAAAATTTTAATAAGGCAAATTAAACAGTTGCATAGAGCGGTAAAGGCTTAGGCTAGACCAATTTTACTTTTTATGCATATTTTACTACTCTCAAAAACAAAATATCAGGAAATTTGAAATTTCTAAGGCGACATCTTTTCTTTAAATAACATATTTTTTCACGCATACCAAGATAATAAAATATTTAACAATTGCGAAAAGGGATAAATTAGTTGAAAAAGCATTGGTAAAGAAGCAATGCGAATTGCGTCAAGCGGATAGCCGTGGGATTTCTGAAAGCCCAGCAGATAGTTTTGGTTATCATTTTACGAATAATGGGCGGCAGATTTTAGGTTAGCCAATGAGTAGCAAGGAGCTCAGTTATATCAAACTCTCTGTATACCTTGAATCTGACCTAAGTTTATAGCTCTACTGCAAGCATATGAAGAGCATGACTCTCAAATTACATTTGTTCATTGATTTTATTGATTAGCACGATGAAAAAAAATGTCTTTTCTGTCTTGCGTTCCACCTTAAGTACCCAATCTACAATATGGTGTGGCGAGAAGGAAGGTAAAAGTACACATTTAAAAACATGAATAGTTTTTTGAATGCGTTCCGAAATGTTTATACAACAGTAATATGATTAATAATAATAATAATAAAGCTTGGAAGTGCGAAGCAATAAACATGATTGGTTAATAATTGATGATAATTACAAAAGCTCTTTTGTGGTGATTTTTTTGACCATTCACGAATTGCTAATTATCTTCACTTGACCAATTTTGAGGTTGCTCTGATTTTTCATATTACCGTGACAACGGTTGTTTTTAATACCTATTTAGAGCGCGAAATTGACTACGTCATAGTTACAAATCGACTGATGCTTGATTTTGTTCATATTTTTTTCAGGGCTTAACTCAAGAAAACTTTACATAAAAAAAAGGGCTTTGGTGTAAAATTACGTTTTTTCAGGAAAAAACACACAGCAAAACTTCATTTTAGAACATAATTTCCGGATTATTAATTCCCATCATTAAAAAAAATACATAACGTTATATGCTGTAAATAATTTTTATGATAAGTGTACTGGTGGATATCGGGCATAAAATCTTTATCTTTACAATCACATCCTAATCATTATTTCTTTTTTATGGATATGCCTCGTATTACCTGCTCTAAGAAATCATCAGTCATAAATGACGAATGCAAATTTCTTGACTATTTCTATTCTATTTGTAGAAACAAGAAACTTCTATTCTATTCTATTCCTCTTGCGCGCACCATCTGGAATTGTGAAGGAGACTTTATGGGTTGGGTCCCTACTACCTAGTCTAAAAAGGTGCCCCAGCCATCTGATGCGATTAGCTTTAATAAAGTGGATAATATCTGGCTGAAATAGAAATTTTTTATATATCTCAAGATTATAGAGAGTGCGCCATCTGTTGTTTTCCTGGGCAGCACCAAAAATTCTTCTTAAAATTTTCCTTTCAAAAACCATCAATCTTTCTTCTTCTGCTTTAGTTAAAGCCCGACACTCACTTACATAAGTTAGGACTGGTCTTAACAGGGTCTTGTATATGTTTATTTTTGTACTTTGGCGATGAAGTTTACTTTTTAATGGGCTTTTCAAACCAAAGTAGCATTTGTTTGCCATAGTTAGGCGGCAATTGATTTCAACGCTAATATCATTGTTTCTAGTGATGACACTTCCAAGATATTTAAACTCTTCAACGGATTCAAATGAGTAGCCATTAACAAGGAATGGGGTAGAATCAAATGATTTATGGCTTATTTCCATATATTTGATTTTGTCAGCATTAATGCTAAGGCCCATTTCTTTAGAAGCAGCCTCAATAGCGATGGAAGCATCTGTGACAGCTCTTTTGGATCTTCCAATTATGTCGATGTCATCGGCATATGCAAGAATCTGTACTGTTCGTTGAAAAATAGGGCCTCGAATGTTGATACCAGAAGATCTAATGACTTTCTCAAGGGCAAGGTTGAAAAGGATACATGCAAGAGAATCCCCTTGCCTCAACCCTCTGTCGGTGTAGAAAGGCACAGAGTATTCATTCTGCATCTTCACCTGGCATTTGACTCTTCTAAGGGTCCCTCTCGTAAGGTTAACAAGCTTTAATGGGATCCCGAGCTCTTCCATGGCAGCGAAGAGCCTGTCTCTTCTAATGCTGTCATATGCAGCCTTGTAATCGATAAAAAGGTGGGATGTACTGATATTAAATTCTTTTGTTTTCTCAATGATTTTTCTTAGGGCATGAATTTGGTTGGTAGTGGAGTTTCCTCTTTGGAAACCACATTGATATGTTCCAATAACTTTCTCCACGTGTGGTAGCAGCCTAGTGTAAAGCACGTTGGAGAAAATTTTAAAAGCAGTATTAAGTAGAGTGATTCCTCTATAGTTGGCACATTCAAATTTGTCCCCCTTCTTAAAAATAGGGCAAAGAGATCGATTGTCCCAATCATTGGGCAATACTTCCAATTCCCATGCTCTACAAATGATTTCATGGATAGCACCTAGCTGATCTATCGGTCCTTGAACTTCAAAAGCTCTGCTTTAATTCTGTCCGGACCAGCAGAACGGTTATTGTTCAATCTTTTGATCGCCAGTTCAATCTCAGAAAGACTGGGAAGGTTGGTCTCATCAGCATTTGCATTCACAGATTCATGGGTGCAATGATTGTTTAGTCTTGGGTTGTCACTGCCATCAAGGAGGTCTTTAAAGTGTTCTCTCCAGCGCTCAAGTACCAAAAAAAAAAAAAGACTGCTCTAACTGTTGAATTGAAATTTTGTTTTTTGAGTTTTGTATGTATGTCGCAAGCTGTCCATATTTTATATAGAGATTTGAAGGTACATTAAGCTTTTTTTATTCTTATCAATATATCAATATTTGTACCTCCCCCAGTAAAAATACTTGCCTCAAAGTAAATAAAATTGTCAACTTCTTCTACTTCCTTTCCATTATAAAATATATACTTCAAAATATCTTCCTTTCCATTTCAATATTTTTCATAACTCATTTTCAACATTTCCTACGGTTTCAAATTCATCCCACATGATATTAACCCTCCTAGAGGCTATTCCATTTATATCTATGTTGACAAAAACATGTTGTTTCGGAAACCTTAAGGCAGTCTTATTCACTTCTTATTAGTCACTATGGACTTCTTTGAGGATTTCTTGAAAAGCCCAGGAGTAATAACAAATGTCAAAGAAATGCTTTGATAAGAATATTTGTACAACTAAGTTATTTGCATATCTTTACAAAAGCAATTACAAAAAAGTTTCAATTTCTATATAATACATTTTACATCTTCTTTTAATGCTTCTCCCATTTTTTTAAAATTAGCTATTAGGAGGGAAACATATGAATATTTCATTTCTAGTAAGTTAATGTAACAGTTTAATGCGGGAAAAATGTGCAACGGCTGTGTTTACAAGCAAAAATATTAAGTAGCATAAAATGCCGCATTAAACGAACTCGTTTTTAAGTTATTGCACAAAATGCGTAACAAATATTTTGTCATGTATAAAGAAACTGACAAAAGTGCACTAAAAATACCGAAATTGTTTTATTTATTCACTGAACTAGAACTTGTCATTTTAACTCAGTGGACTCGAATAAAAAAAAATTATTTCGCAGAGAACTTTTTTGAGACAACTGTTCTTTTACGTTCAAAGCAACTAACATAGATCTAAAAAAATATCAATGGATTTAAATAGCACCAACAAATTCCAAGTACTCAATTTAGTCACCGAACTATATTTGCTAACCTTAAATCAATGGTCACCATTAATTTATTGTGGAGAGAGCTCTTCTGCAGTACTTTGTTAATAAAGCTGAAAGTCTCTGTCTGGATCTCTGTGACGCGCATAGCGCCTAGACCGTTCGGCCGATTTTCATGAAATTTGGCACAAAATTAGTTTGTAGCATGGGGTGTGCCCTTCGAAGTGATTTTTCGAAAATTCGATTTTGTTTTTTTTCACTCCAATTTTAAGAACATTTTCTCGAGCAAAATTATCATAAAATGGAAGAGTAAATTAACAAGTTATCATAACGTGGAACCGTAAGATGGGTAAGCCAATTGGCGAGAAATTCATCATACATTATTTGTAAATATACAGTCAAATCAAAAGACTTTTTAATTTTATACTACGTGCAAAGCCGTGCGGGTGCCACTAGTATACAAATAAACTAACATAAGTTATTCAGTTTTATACCAAGCGAGATAAAAAAGAATATTCTGTTCACTGAAAGCGTATCACAATATTTTGCGTACACTGTTTAGTTAGTGAACTTGAGTTGTTGTTTTCTCCTGTGCAGCAGTGCCCACCTTGGTGGTTGGGGGGGGGGGGGAGGTCATGGCTTGCTTTGAGGGGTAATGTGTCCTTTTTTGGAGAGGGGCCTCTTGCTTCGGGGGGGGAGGGGGGGTCTTTGAGATATTTAGGGGACTCTTGGGGGGTGAGCACCCCTACTCCCAGGAGTCTACTTAAGATATCATGGAAAGAATGCTTTAATTGAAAAATGGATAACCCAAGCCTGACTATGGACATTTTATTTTCTAATTAGTGTGTTTTTATAACATCAACAAGTGCGGTTACAAGAAATTCATCTTCAATGCTGGCACTTATATTTCGTAACTTGGCTTTTAAGTATGCAAATGCATACATCAATTTTAATTTTAAGTATGAAAAATGGTTATTTTAACCGATACATATTGATACTTGTGTGGTAATTATTATTTATTTAATTTTCAGATCTTGATGTTATGATAAATACTTAAATGGAAGTTTTGAAACTAAAAAATACAGACACAGTAGCTAATGCTCTAATGATACGAAACTTGATTCTGTGCCAAAACATTTCGGAGTGCGAGCTTCCGTGAGAAATGAAATGACAGATTTAATCATCCTATTTTATTCGAGCTCTACTTTTATTCTAATGTATTCAATTGTAACAACTTTCAGGGTGGGTGGCAGATGAGTTTGAGTGCTTGGAAATAAATTTGATTTGTAGTTGCGTTTCGTTTCGCAGGGTTCTTTTTACTTCCTTTTACAAAAAAGGAAGTATTGTATTCGCCAAAAAAATTTCACTCAAAATTCGGCCTTAATTTCCATTTTGTTCACCCCCGAATTAATGTTGAGTTTTGTTTTCAACCCGACGTATAAACATTCGAAAAATGTGACAAAATTGTCAAAGTAAAGATGCGAATTAAATATTTTGCTCTGTGAATGGCAACATTCACTGGCATTTCATCATTTGTGATGTCATTGGCGGAAGCATAAACACCGATTTAAGTATTTTTTTTTTTTTTTTTTTTTTTAAATATTAAACTTAAACAAATTCTTTCAAAAATGGTCAGATCCTATGTTTTTAAGCATGCTCTTTCAGAAAAAAAGTACTTTTAAAATTTTGGAAACGACCCCATTTCTCTTAGACATGATAAGTGTCATAATTGTTATCAAACACAACAAAAGATGCATTTGTTACGTCTTTAAATTTTTGCACTTATTGTTTTACTTGAAATAACCACCATAAGAAATTTTAAGAATTTCATCCCTAAGCGCTGCATTACAAAGAAATAAATTGAGGTGTAATACACCCATTTTTAACATTTCTTTAATTTTTTAATTCATATAATGCAATAGCTTAATTTCAAATGGCAAAAATAAGCATCAGTACATAAAGTCATAGAAAAGTGAAACAATTCCAGAAAATAATGTTTGAGATATGAGAGAAAATGCTACCTTGATTGACATAACGCAATAAATAAAAGGATTACGAGATTGAAGCTTGATGTGCAGATCAAAGAAGATTGGAAGCGTGGCATTGCAAAACATATTAATCTTCATTTCAGTGTCGTACGCCGACATTTATGCTCAAAAGATTCTCTTCGTGTTGACAGGGTTCCATAATATTTTGAAGTCATTCTAATATAGTGGTGTTTAACTTACAGCTCGAGGGCCACGTGCGGCCCATGATTCTGTCACTTTTGGCCCGTTGTTTTTTTGACTATAATATTTAATGCATTTTGAAATTGCAGTTTTTTCTTTTATTTTATAATCCTGGAGCCCATGTTTTACGATTGCATAAGACGTCTTCGTAATGATTTTTTATACGTATTTAATATTACGTTATTAATTTACTTGTAATTAATGTTGTTTTTTTTTTTTTTTTTTTTGAATTTCATTTTGTGTGCTTAAGGTGAATTTTATTTATTTATTTACTTACTAAACTCTTCAAAAAGCAGCACGCAATATAAAGCAAAGAAACAAGTGTTCGAAGGATAAATTGTATAATATGATTTCGAAGGAATAATTTTCAAAAAGAATACTTTATGCATGTCATGTGTAAAAAATTTAAGCCATACACAGACTTATGTCCAATGCTAATACATGTTAAAAATAATAGTCCTTCGCTTTTTACTTCTTAGTTTTAGCATAATGTCTTAATTTTAGCGTAATTTCAATAAAATAGACGAAAACAACTTGACTATTTTCAGTTTTACGCAATTATAAATGCTATATAAACGAGCTATGTGTGCATCCATGACTTCCTTTTACTCCAATTTAATGTTATTTCCGTATTATTGCAATTTTAATGTGATTCAATAGTTAACTCTCTAAATATCACCAACAGTGGCCGAATTGAAACCAGAATAAATAGTAATAAAAAAAAAAAAAACACACCAAATTTTTTGCCAAGTTGTCGACAAAACTTGGCGACCAAAAGACTGGCGATATATCGCCAAGTGTCCACCAAACTATACCACCACTTGAGTTTGCATCGAAATTAACAATGATTTCCCCCAAAAAGGGGCAAAAGGCCACTTTAGAAACATCCGAATGCAACCAAAATTGAAGGTGCACAACTAGGTCCCACTAGGAGTCTACGTAATAAATTTTAACTTTCTAGAACATACCGTTCTTGAGTTATGCGACATACATACGCACATACGTACATACAGACGTCACGACAAAACTCGTTGTAATTAACTCGGGAATTGTTGAAATAGATATTTCGGGCGTCTATACGTTGTTCTTAGGTATATATGCACTTGTGGTCGGGTCGAAAAAAAACTCAACATTTATTCGGGGGTGAGCAAAAGCGAAGTTAAGGTCGATTTTTGAGTGAAAATTTTTTTTCCGAATACAATACTTCTTTTTTTGTAAAAGGAAGTAATAATGAAGATGAATTTTATTAGAGACTAGCAAAAATACCCGGCGTTGCCTGGGTTAGCAATAATTATGAGAAACAATCGTTACTTGCATTTGTTTTCTGTCTTAAGTGAAAGAACTTAAAACACACTTTTTTGACGTGATTTAAAATCTAGCTTCTTCCTTACTCGTAAAACTAAAGTAGCAGTAAGTAAAAAGAGCAAAATAGTATTCATTTAGAAACGAAAACACGAAATTTAAGCGTATACAAATTTGAAGAATTTCCGAAATATGAAATTAAACTTCACATGTTTAAAAAGATTTATCAGTTAATACTTATTTTTTTTTATATGGAGTCTTACCTTCTTCTGTATGCCTATTGAAGAACGAACGGTTTAAAAAAATGTAGCCGCGCGCCCGTGATCCCCTTAAACTTGCTTTAGTTATTTTGGAAACTTTCAATTATTGTGGGTTCTTGGTGCGATTTAAAATGTTACCGAATTTGCGGGAATCGTTTTGGGATACCTTGGATAATGCTCCCCCCCCCCTTACTTTGTAAAACGGTATGTTACTAATTTTTGTTAAGGAGATATTGTCGCCATATGCTAAGATACTTTTGGTCACTATAAAATGGCGCTAAACAATTTCATCCGAAATGTTTCCAAAATAAGTAGTAAAATTTGGCGATGGTTTGAATTTGTGCACATTAATGGAAGTTTTTGTGCTGTTTATGGATTTACCTAACTTAGTTGCTGGGTTATTTTACAGTAAAAAAAAGTTTTTAAAGATTCTTTGATTGACAATATTTTGTTTACATGGTGAAAGCTGACAAACATTATTACGTAGTCTTTGACTTCAAAAAGCGCGACAGTTGAAAAAACTGCCAAATGCATCAACTACTGAAATCTTTCTGCATAAATTTTGGCGAGGTTTCTGCTGTTAGATTGGATAATGATTAAAAAATCCAATCAGCACAAATAATTTAAAAACAAACTCATTAATTACACTAAAGTTCCGTTTAAATGGAAAATATTCAACCAAATCTAGTTATTATTCGCAACTCCAACGAACTATAGGGGGCACTGCAGTCACTGTCTAATGGCGAACGAAAAAACTAAAACAAACGCATGTGGTAACGAAGAAAATGCTAATAAGTCTAGTAAATTTTGTTCGTATGCATGATTTTTTCGCTTTATTCTTTTTAAATTAATTTTCAAAGTCTTGTTGATATTTTGGCCCACGTAGAAAGAAATGAGAATTCAAGATGCATTGCTAAACGTTAGAAATTAATGCAAAATACGCAGTTCGTAGTTCTAAGCAGCCATTTCCACGATGTTGAATTCGATATTTATCAATTCTTGATAAAACTAAATAATAATTGTGGCCTGACAAGAATAACAATTAATGCAAGAAAATTTAATTATAAGACATTACGAATTATTGTCAAAAGAAGATGATACTTCTTTGCCTTGCTTGGCTAGCACTAATTGTTTTGCATTTGTAGCTGAGTTATTTCTCTCAAATTGCCGAATCCGTTCATTTTAAATTTTTCTGTTTGGTATGTTTCTAATTTCTGAGTTATGCTTTAATTATGTCATGCTATACAAATCATCAACAAAATTCTCACGGATATATGGTGGTAGTTTTCTTTTCAATTTGATCTACCATTATTTCTTTTCACTTATCGAATTCTGTAATCTTTCTACCATTTTATTCCACTCATGATAAAAAAATAAAAATGGTTTAATTAACATGGGCGGAATCTCGCCAAAGCTACTTTGCTCGCCCAATACTAAAACTATAACCCTAAACAAATTTGGCGAAACCTTTCAGCTGAGAATAAAAGCAACAAAATAAATTCATTTTGGTTAAACATCTTCCATTTCGTTCTACGATAATATATTCAAGAAAAAATTTTGCATACTGTCTATTCCAACTAAATGCTGCTGTAAAGTATGGTTTGTTAAATTAATTTAAGATTTAAAAAAACCCCATATTCTTACAAATTCACACAAAACCATAAATTTTTTTACCTGGTATAACGTTATTCAAGTTTGCTAATCCAGAGTTTTCTGGTGTTAACGCGCTTTCACAATTTCTCAAATCACTTTTTAGAGGGAAATAATGAAAACTAACATTATTTTGAGGAGCTCGAACAATTTCTGTTGCTGAAAGCAATCCAAGACACATCGAATGCGTTAATAAATACTCAGAACAAACTGCCTATGTTTAAGTCAACAGACATACGTGGAACGCAATGTGGCAATGTTTTAGTTTTTCGGCAGTTTTGTAAATCACCGCAAGGTAGCGTATTCGAGCGCTGGAGTTGCGAATTAGCCAATCTCGGGGAAAAAAACTTTACTTTAAGATTTGACTTGAGAAAAGCCTCAAACAGTCAGACGAAACACAAAAACATTCAACAATTCTATGAACTGAGAGTTGAGATGATACACTAAATAATGAATTGGGTTGAGGAAAGCCTTCGAACATGGAACAAAAAAAGCTCATAACTCGTTTTTCATACAACTTAGAACTTTCTAACAGATGCCATCTTCAGCAGAAAAATAAGCGCTTTCGATGGACACATAATTTTAATATGTGCGCGTATTTTTTTGCCGTCATATTGAGGCATTTATGCGAAAATTTGGACAAATTAGAATAAAAAAGGAACTATCAATCGGATTTTTTTTGAACCGGTCTACAAAAATCCCCAGTACCATAAAGAACAAATGATGAAAGTTTCAGCCAAATCTGCCGGGTAGTTTCTGAGATCTTAGGGAACAAATTTACCAAGCTCCATTTTTATATATATAGAAAAGGAACTATCAATCGGATTTTTTTCGAACTGGTCTACAAACCTCCCCAGTACCAAAAAGAACAAATGGTGAAAGTTTCAGCCAAATCTGCCGGGTAGTTTCTGAGATCTTATTGAACAAATTTACCAAACTCCATTTTTATATATATAGATTTTCACGATATTTCATATCGTCATTCATAAGCAATAGAAACTAAGTCACAACAGCTTATTATTAGTATGTTACATAAGCTGTTATAACTAAGAGTTAAAAAGTATTGATTTGCTAGGGTACGCAATCGCGCCCCAATCGTTAGGTCACGGGAGGTCAATGTGACCTTCCAAAAATTTCCTTATTTGGAAAATTGTGTCTGACGATTCGGCAAAATTATCATCATTCGGAAAATTTTATCTGATGATTCGACAAAATTATCTTAATTCAGCAAAATTGGAAGCTCTATTCAGCAATATTATAATCATTCGGTGAAATTTGGAGTTCTATTCGGCAAAATTATCATCATTCGGAGAAATTTGGAGTTCTATTCGGCAAGTTGAGAAATTTCGTCCTCTCAAAAGTTTGAGTTTGGTGCGCTAACATAATTTTATGCCAAAAATAACGGTGTAAATACTAAGAACAAGAATCTTCAAAAGATTAAGAAAAGAAAGAAAGAAAAAAAAATTAATAGAGCTTTCTTACTTATCTAAGCTTAAAAACTCACGGAAACAAGCCGGGGAAAAAAGAAACACTGTAAATAGAATGAGAAATAAATGAGAGCTTATTACAGCTCCACTAAATCTCTCCAGTTTTTATACTCTCATTTTCGATATCTATAACTGCAATTTTCCCGAACACAACACGCCTCTCTGGAAAAGAGCTTCCCCGCAGTGCTAACGACCCGCCTTTACGCTAACAACCTGCAATATATCCTCAAATCTTCGTCGTAATGCATTAGCGTGGCAACTTCCTGATTATAATGGCCGTCGCCTGACATTGCGGCTTGCTCAGCGAATAAAAATCTCACAATTTTCGTTTCTTTATGCCTTTCAGCAAGTCTTTTGTCACTTTGCTCCCAACTGGGATTTGGCTTTTTGGTTTCCATGACAACTTCTCTTTCCGAGACGCTAACAAAAGTGCGTGTAATTTCACCCACGTGATATATTCTTAAATCCGGTAACATCTTGAACACTACTGCAGTTTTATTTCCAATTTTTCATTTTACTTATGCAATTGGGACATAGTGTCTGGAAAAAGTTATTTGCGCTTAGACTTTTTTTTTAATCGAAAGATTGAAGTAAGGTTCAAGAACCTAAGCTGTTAATATTGACAGAGAACTACCGGCCAAAGCCGGCCATTCCTAGCAAAATTTTAAATGCACACCAGTGATATCCAAGATTATGAAAGTCAAAAGCATTCTCTAGTTTCCGAAACAGTCAGATTTAAAATGAAATTTTAACAAATACTGTTGAATTTTTATAAAAAAAATGTTTTTAGCCTGAAAATAAATTGTAGAAAGATATTTGAATTTTAGGAATAACATACATTATTTTTTCATATTTTCATTAAATTTATAACATTAACTTAGTACGTCATTTACAATCAATATTTCACCTACTTTCCACATAAGGTAGAAATTTAAAATGTTTCGTACAAAAACTTCTGTCCAATGATAATAACATTTTAAAAACAAAAGTCGTTCTCTTCTATGCCTTGATTTTGATTTTCGCATAATTTTACTAAAATAAATGGGAAAATTCTTACCTATTTTCATTTTTTCACGATTATAAGCCATACAAAAATATTCCAAGATGTATTTTTTGCGCGTTTCTCGCGATATTTAGAACTCGTGTTTCCAATATGTGGGGTAGCGCCTCTCTAGGGATGTATAGTATTGTTTTAAAAGAAGAATGCGGCCATCGCCAACAAATCAATTTAATTGTGCAAATAATAAAAGAGGAGTTGGAAAATAAGAATCAGCAAACGTATTGCTTCGGCTCTTGGATTTGAACCCCACGCACTGAAAGTGATAGTAGGATAGACCGGGGCACGTTTACGCAGTTTTTTACTTCCTTTTACAAAAAAGGAAGTATTGTATTCGCGAAAAAATTTTCACTCAAAAATCGCCCTTAATTTCCATTTTGCTCACCCCCAAATGAATGTTGAGTTTTTTTTTCGATTCGACCACATGCGGAAAAGTGCCTAAGAATGTATAGACACGCGAAATATCCATTTTGACCATCACCGAGGTAATTACAACGACTTTTCTCGTGACGTCTGTATGTATGTGCGTATGTGTGTATGTGCGTATGTGCGTATGTGCGTATGTATCTCGCATAACTCAAAAATGGTACGTCCTAGAAAGTTGAAATTTGGTACATAGACTCGTAGTGGGGTCTAGTTGTGCACCTCCTATTTTGGTTGCATTCGGGTGTTTCTAAAGGGGTCTTAAGCACCTTTTTGGGGGGAAATCATTGTTAATTTCGATGCAAACTCAAGTGGTGTTATAATTTGGCGGTCACTTGGCGATATATCGCCAGTCTTTTGGTTGCCAAGTTTTGTCGCCAACTTGGCGAAAAATTTGGCGATTTTTTTTTTTTTTTTAAATCTGCTTTCAATGTGGCCATTGCTAGTGATATTTAAAGAGTTAGAGAGAGAATCCCATTAAAATTGCAATAATAGGGAAATAGCATTAAATTGGTGTAAAAGGAAGTCATGTGATGCACACATCAGCTCGTTTCAGTGAATTTTCTAATTTTTATGTTTTGACTTAGGATATTTTAGACATTGCGGTTTTATGAAGCAGTTAATGGAGTCTAAATTGGTATATTCAGTTGTTGCTCAATTTGTGTTTTTAACCGTAAAAAAAATTATTCTTAAAGTCCAAGTCGGTTGCTTAAACTTGCCCCAGACACGGGGCACGTTTACGCACATTTATTTTGACACCTAACGTGGTTCCGTTTGTGTTTTGATAATAATGTCTTACCATCGTTGAAACAAAGCAAACTTATTACAGAATGAATAGTGTATAAAGTTAAAGTTGAGGGGGCATGAAGATAGCACTACATGATATTGTAAGCTATAAGATACTAATGTGAAACTTAATTAAAAATTAAATGGTAATTTTCAAAACTAAATAGCCGGAAAGTGGTAAAAAAGTTTGAGGCAGTTTGGAGCGAAAAAAGTGTTAGGAGCACGTTTAAGTAAGACGCAGTAAGAACGTGCGTAAAGGTGCTCCGACGTCAACGCGTAAACTTGCTCCTTCGCCAAGTTTGGACTTATTTTTAACGTGCAAAGAAATTTAATTACATTTCAGTTCATACAAATACAATTCTCAAAAGAGGATAAAATTCTGCTAATTTTTATATATTTGTTCTTTCTTAATTAATTATTATTTATTCACAATAAGCTTCTAAACGTTCAACACAAAATTTACTCAACTTGGTAAAAAACAGATTATTCTTTCTGCATGCTAGACCGAAGCTCAATTGATGTTCAAAAACTTGTGAGAATATTTGCTAGGGAGCAGCATCAATCTGTTATGACTGTTGCCTTTCTAGTTATAATTCGTTTTGATAAACGGGCACTGCCCCGGTCTACCCTATATTTTTTAACATCACAGTTTGAAAAAATTCGCGCTATAGAAGTCCATCCATCATATTAACTTGAAGTTAATATTTCACCAACGTTGAACTTAAAGCAGCTCTTTTTTCTGTAATTTGTATGAGATAAAGTAAAATTATCAGGACTCTTGTTACAATTCAACAGTAAATCAATATCCTTCGGTGCATAAAAACTATTTTATGTAAAATATGGTCTTGTTTTTCAAATTCATGAAATTAACTTTAGGATAGCATTTAGCATTTATGAAGTTAGATTATTACGAAACTGGAAGGGGGGTAGGAGCAAAACAATTTCTTTATGAAAAAGTGGTGCATAGGTATAAAGCGTAAAAAAACCATTGGCGAGTCCCTCCCCCCTCCTTTCTGATCTAAATTTAGATACGTTAAAATATTCTTTTTTTAACCAATTTCATCTTTAACTACAGAAATAGCAAATTCAGAACCTAAGTTTTATAAACTCACCAAAATCTCAATTACATTCAAGCGTAGTTAAATTACAAAAACGCAGTTTAATTACTGAAACAAAAGCAAATAGTTAGGAAAATGGATTATAATATTAATGTGTCTGTTGATAAAATGAAAATAAGTAGATAGTAAGGAAAAAAACGACATAACTTAAAAAGAAGAAAACTTCAATCATACAAAATAAGCTTGGCCACCTTTTCCCGAATTTCGTCGAATATGTGACTCGGCATAAATCCCATAATATCAACTGCTCCAGTGAAGGTTCTGCGCGGAGAGTATTGCCCTTTTTAATTCACTCGTGTTTTGGTACTTTTCCACCCTCGACTGAACTCCACATTGTTTACACGTGCTTCTGTGAAACCTGAAGTCTGACCATTCTCTGACGAGGTTTCTGTTACTGCTATTTCATTTTGGGGTTGGAGAAAGTCACGCTCTGTGCTTGAACTTTTTGGGAGGGCGGAAATTCTTAACGGGCCGAATGAAACTTTAAAGTTTTGCTGAATGAAAAAATACGGGTGTACAAACATTACAGGGTGACAAGAAATAACTTAGACACACATAATATGCCATAATTTTAATGCTAATGAAAGTATTAAGATCAAACTTAAAAATAAATATGAATACATTATTTCATCTAATATATTTACAAATTTTCAAAGTGGCTACCTTTAGGATTAATACAGAGCTTTTAACGTATCACAAAATTTTCGGCCCTGGGACACAACTCACTGACTGATATTTTATAATATCCCTTGCATAGGGAATTTTTTAGGGCTGCCAAAGTTTTAGGAAGTTTAGCACACATTTTTGTCTCCAGGACCTTCTTGCACTGTTGAACTCTGTCAACGACCCCAATCTAATGGTTTGGGTTGGGATATGTGCTAGTGGGAAGATATCACTTGTTTTTGTTAATCAGGGGATAAAAATAAGTCAAGAAACATTTCGCAAACGTATTTTGGAAGATGTTGTCTTACCTTGATAGCAAAAGTTTTTTGGAAACAAAAGATGGACCTTCCAACAGGATTCCACAATTGCACACAGTGCTAAAGGTAGACTGGTGCAAAACCTATTTTCCGAACTTCATTGGAACTCAAGAATGGCCACCGTATTCCCCAGATTTGAATCCAGCAGATTATTCTGTTTGATCCATCGCACAGTGTGGAGCTTTTACGATCGAAGTGGACAAAAGTCGTTCTCAACGAGATTTTGTTATATGTATTATAGGGATGCACCAATACGCAAATTAGCAGATTGCCGATTAATTGGGTGTTAATAATCGGCCAATTAATCGGTTCTAGCCGAATAATGATTGTAATTGTAATGATTATTATTAATGCTACTAATACCTCCGTGACTTTTTTTCTTTTCTTTTTCTTTTTCTTTTTTTTTTTTTTTTGACTTTAGAAATAGTTAACAGTTTATTTGTGAAACACAATTTTCCTCTTCTTTCCTAATTTTCCAAAAGTATTGTAATTTCAAAATTTCGTGCAGTTTCTTTCAGCCAATTTTCATATTAATGTTAATAAAATCACAAAATGTTAACTAGACAAGAAAATTTCAAAATATTAGGGAACAGCCTGTGGTCAGTTAGACAAATTTAGGAGCCTTTTTTAATTTAAATTTATTTTTACATTATTAGTAGCCATTTAATCCACGTTTAGTATTCATTATAAAAAAATTTAAGGTTATCTAAAAGCACTATTCGAAAGGTGAAAAGTATTGACTCATGAAACATGATGCAACATTGTATATATCGGCATATTTATTCAAAATAAAAAAATATATAAATTTAAAAAATATTACTCCAGCCATCAGTTTGTAAAAAACACACATTTTGCAATTCTACACATTTTCTACACATTTTTCTGAATAAAGAGTAAGTATAAATTTTTTCAAATTTTTTTCAGCATTTTTATTAAAAAAAAAAAAAATTGAGATTGGAAAATGTGAGGTTTTTTGAAAATCATCCAGAACTTTTCAAAGCAGTTTAAAGCAGAAAATATTTGTATATTTATGATGCATGATAGTTGTTGAATCAAAATATTTCAAAGCCTCAGACTGTTTTGGGTCGAAATTGAAAAATATTGATTTGAAGTTTTCTTTAAACGATATTTAAAGATATTAACGAAAACGTTTTATTCATAGATATAAACGAAAAAAATGGATCCTAGTCACCTTATTTCATGCCTTACATACTAAATGGAATATACACATAGTAAAATTTATGAAAATTACCGATGCGTCCTCAACATGAAAGAAGAACGCACTAAATTAAACTTGTTTCACTTATAGAGAAATGTGATCTGCCACTTTTTCAAACATGATTTCTATCCCTTATTTTTATGATATCGGATAAAAAGCTCAAATTCCATTTCACTAAGGTCACTATAAATGTATTAATAAGATAAAACAAGTTGGAAAAGAAGCCGCATTTTCCAATTTTGTCCATAGACTGCCGCACTGTGCATCGTGGAGATAAGGATGAGCTAAACCTTATAAAACTTTGGCATCCCAAAAGAAATCCTTATGCAAGGGATGGGAAAAAAATATCAGGAAGTAACTTGCGACTCAGAGCCGAAAATTTTGTGATACGTTTAAAGCTCTGTATTAATCCTAAAGGTAGTCACTTTGAAAATTTGTAAATATATTAGACGAAAAATTGTATTCGTATTTATTTTGAAGTTTAATCGTAATATTTTCATTAGCATTAAGGTTATGGTGTGTTAAGTGTGTCTAAGTTATTTCTTGTCACCCTGTAAGTATACCTAATGAAAAGAGATGCTCGAGCATTCAAAAATTTCAATTAAGTCTCCAAGTTTGCCGAATCATCAAACAAAATTTTCCGAATAATGAAAATTTTTTAGCCTTAAAGATTTTAAATTGTGGTTAGAAGTTATCCATTGTTTGGCCCTGTCCATAAAATAATGTTTTCACTCCTCTCTGAGGAAAGTAGGCTCATTTAGTTTTAGACGGAACTTCTTGTATCTTGTGTGTGTGTTTTGGTCGGTGTTGGTTTTTTCCCCAAAGTTAATCCAAATCTACATCCAAGCAAAAGTAATATAAGCTGTACTGAACTCATTTTAAGTTTTCTGAAGCTTACTTTACGATAGTGTTACATTAATTTGTCTTTGATTAAAAAACCACATTCGATCGTTTCGTTCAGAAGTATTTTTCCTCTAAGAGTGAATGCTTAAACTCGAACAGCAAATCAGACCTTTTTTTTCCACTTAAGAACATACCAAAGAAATAACTTTAAACAATAATTTTCGTGCAGCGTCAAAAATGTTAATTCAAAGTTTTTTCTTCGAGTAAAAAAATTTATCAGCTGTAGCAACAACTTCTGTCGAACAAGGAAGTTCTTTATGAGGAACTAATAATTTGAAAGCAGAAAACCTGCTGTTGCATGGAAGCGAATCGACGGTTCGAATTTCACCGTCCCGGTCGATAAGTAATTATCATCTCCTTAGCAGATGTTCCACGGACGAATTTTTTGTCACTTACTTCTTTATTAAATAAACTTTAGAATAAAAAAATTCCGAGTTAAGAATTTTATTTCCAAATTTTTATTTACTCTTAGAAAAACATTTTTTTTTTTTGGAAAAGTTGGAGAAAAGCAGTTTCTATTTCAACAGGGTTGCTATTTTGTCCACTTTTTTGTAAAAAATTGAGGGCGGTGGAAGAAATTGGTCAAAATGGACAAAATTGAACAAAATGGACGAACTAGATAAAATAAAAATCCATTGGTTTTTCGTATGCTTGATGTAACAGAATGTAACTGATGATGGAATAGAATTATTGTTTACTTTAATTACATTATTCATTAACAACGAGATCAGATTAAATTAATTATTCAGTCAAAGCGTATGATGGTATTTTATTTATTGTCTAATATACACGCTAAAAATATCATTAACACTTAAGTGAAACAAATTTAGGCAATTTTTTGCTATTGAAGTAATTAAATTTAATAAAAGGAATAAGCTGTTGAAATAATTTACATTATTACATGCATTTTAATTTTTTAAGATATGTGTTTTTCACTATGATAAATGAACTTGAAAAAAATTCAATAATAATAATTAGTTAATTA
This sequence comes from Uloborus diversus, assembly GCF_026930045.1. Classification (NCBI taxonomy): domain Eukaryota; kingdom Metazoa; phylum Arthropoda; class Arachnida; order Araneae; family Uloboridae; genus Uloborus; species Uloborus diversus. The sequence goes on along the minus strand of NC_072738.1, from coordinate 48,837,860 downwards.
AAGCAAATACTCCCTTATTAGTCAGCGGCAGAAGATAGCATCAGGTTAAGAAGATATTTTTAATGAATTTTGTAAGCAACAGTAACTGCATTAAAATTTACCACGCATAGATAAATTTGGTATTTTGATTCTTCTCCTCGGAATAAATATTAAAGTTCTAATTCACACAATTTTAAAAAGTCTCTCATTTAAATTAAGTTGGTAAGTTTTAAACCACAGATTTATTTGAGAGCCACATTTTTCTAGGCAGCCCCTTCTGTTTGCCAGCCCTAGTTTTTCTATGAAGCAAAATTCCAGTCTAACACATTTTTTTTTTTTGAAAATAGACACTATGTGATTTAAAATTATCGGAATTAAAAAATATTAATTTGAATATTTTTAAACACACATCATAATGCTACAAAAAGTTTTGTTTTAGCCCAATCAGATATTAAACCAAATTTGAAAACAAAGTGAACAAAAACTTGAACAAAAACCAGAAAGTATAGCTTTCAATTTATATTATTGTCCCAAAAAGCAATTTATTTAACACCACCATTTCATTATATGATATTTCATACTTAAGACCCATCCAAATTATTTTTTTTTAATTTGAAAACAAATGTACATTTTTGAATGATTGTTACGTAAGGCATTACAGCTTACTGTTAATATTCAACAGTTTTGTAAACGTACTCCAATAAAAAAAATCCGTTTTTAAAAAACGAATTTTTTTTTTCGTAAAATATTTCACATAATATACAATTACATGTAATGTAATTGGATCTAGATAGGGCTCCTTCAGTGCGAAGAGTCAGTCAATATATTTATTTGTTTTTACTAAGTTATGATTTTTTAATCTAGAACTTTTAATTTTCCGAAAAAAATGGATAAAATGGACAAAAGGAACAAAATAATATTTTTCAGGGGCGGATTTTTTCTGTTGTTTTTTAACCAGGGTAAAAAAATAAGCCCTGCACCTCACCCACTATAAAATGTAATCCGCTGTTCACAAAAAGTTAAATCTCGAGCAGAAATGAAAAAAAAAAAAAAAAAAAAATGAACTGATGTCTCAAAAGTTGTCTTGAAAATAGCGAAGACACAAATGTTCGTCCGTATTAGCCGAAACTAACATTTCAATATTATACGTGATATTTTCAATGTAATTACATAACAATCAAATTTACCTCACAAAATGTCCGTTTTAGCCGTGATCGTATTAAGAGAGTTCAACTGCATCTGTAAATGTATATGAGAGAGAGAAAGGGCCAAGTGTTTGAATAGAAAACAAGGTGAAAAAGCCTAATCATATTGGTTTTTGATGGTTCATTGAACAGATTTTAAAAAATTACACAAAATTATATAAAAACGTTTTACTGACACATAATCAATATTTTTCGCAGAAATGAATGATGTTGAAACTTAGATTAATACCTGCCTGATGGTTTCTAAATTTAAGGCGTTTTCAAAGTTTATTTGAGGCAGTGAGAAGCAAAGGGATGCAAGTGGACATTCTCAAGTTTTGAGTATAACGCGTTTAAAGATTAGCTCCTAGGTAGGCTTTAAATGATTTTTTTTTTCTAAATCATGCTGTGTAGCAACAACCAGGGCTACTTGTACCATCTCTTGCCCTAAGACACAGGACAGGTTCCCCTACCATGTGTACTAATTATCTCCAAATTTTTAATTTTGCCACTTACATCCCTTTGCTTCTCACTGCCTCATTTGATGCATTGTAAATCTATAAAAACCTCTACAGCTCTTTCTATGAGTATGAGTTCAACAAATTTTCTGAGATGATTTTAAATCTACAAGGATAATCTGCAAGTCCTAAAATTCCAGCGAGTAGTAAGTTCAGTGTGTTAGTAAGCAATTTCATTATTTTAAAACTAACTTAGCTCATATTATGAAGCACAACTTAAAGTAACTGAACTTGTGCATGTGAGTAAGAGTATGAAAAAAAGGGGAAATTTTCAAATTGTTTATTTCTAAGACGAAATAAATTGGCCTATTTTTTATTTATTTTATTGCATATCGTCGCATCAGCGCAACAGTAAGACAGCTAATCCCAGTAATTACTGTAAGATATTCCACTGTTGCTTTGAGGTGACATCTATATTCTGCAGTGCTCAGCGTGAAAGTAGTACATCTGCATCTGAGTTCAAAATGCGAAATTACAGTTTAAAGTTTTGCGCCTCCATGAATTTTATTCAGATGCAATTTTTTTCAAAAATATTTCCCATTCACAAATGACCATAAAACAGTGTATTTATGTAAAATATGTGTCAAAGAATTACCTGGTTACCGTAACTCGATTTTGATAAAAAGTGAAGATACGGCTTTTGTGCTTAGCACGGCAGTATTCATACGGACCATAGCTAGGACAAACCAAACCTGGTAGCGTCGTAATGCTATAATTAGCATCTGCGAAGCCTTCAAAATGTTGCCAGGTTAGGTTTGCTCCAACTAATTTTTATCTGCTGTTACACATAAAATAAAGTCCGCGAAAAAATAACTGTTTAACCAGTTGCGATTTAGGAAATTTACGTGCTATTGTTTAATAAAACTTCGGATTAAATTTTGGTTATTAATTTATGCTGATAAACAAATCCGTAAAAGATAACAGCCCCATTTTAGCAACAAATTTTTTTTTTAAGATGTTATCTCCATTTTCCAAGTAAGTAAAATAAGTTTGAAAAAAAGCAATTGATGAATTCTCAAAACTCTAAAATGGGGTCATCTAGAAAAAGATCATAAACTTGCTTGACGATTCGTTCTATTTCTTGGAGCGATTCCGACTTCAAAATTCGTCGAAGAATGGGCAAAAGTTTTGCTTTAATGTGAATGAGAGCTTTCAACTTTTGAATAAATGCCGTATAAACGTTGATAATGAATAATGCCTTCCATATAAAAGTTTTTACTCGGTTATTTCTTATGAAACAGTTTTGATGGTAAATTTATGCCCATTTTTCAACATTTAAAAACCATAAGGCTGCATTTTTCTTCTGGTTTGTCGTTCTAAAGGAATATATTGCATTCGTTTTGGTAGAACTTGGTAACTTGTTTGGTATTTGATTGCTTTTTCAAAATAACTTCAAGACCAAGGATTTTTAGTGTTTATGGAGGCAGGAGCGAGGGACTATCCAGTTTTCTTTTTATGCTTCTCACAAATTTTGAGCCTTCAAATGACTCCCTTGAAAAATGAAAAAAAAAAAAAAAAAACACGCCGAATCTTATTGGTTTAATTGTAATAATACCGGATTTTTAAGAGACAGAAAAGAGAAAAATAGGGATTTGCGACTGAATGTTTATTGAAGATAAAGTTTTATATGGCAAACGGTCCAAAAACTACTTGTAAGTCCACCTTAATTCCGATTTTGCGTCAAAAAATTGAAAATGGTAAAGAAAATTAGAAAGATTGAAACACAAAAACGAAGAACTTTTTAGAAGTATTTGTTGCAAAACATGATGAAAGATGCTGACAAAACACAAGATAACAAAAATTTATTAAACAGATTTGAACACTTTACCATACATTTAAATGATACAAATTTTTAGCAAATTCGAAGCTTTATAAGATTTTTCAAAAATTATAACATTCGTTATTTCGAAATTTCAATTTTTTTTTCGTTGAAAGTGATTTTAAGCCTTAGTTAATGCATGTTTTCTATTCTCTCATGTCGCTGAACTTTGTTCTTTGTGTATTGAAATTTAAAGAATTTTGAAATATCTCCAGTTTAAGTATTGCAAAGCAACGCGTGGAAGATTTCGGATTAGCAAGACGTTGGAAAAACCAAATTATAAATAGAAACTATATTTAAATTCAAACTTACACTTTTAACATTGAAAATTAATTTCAAACAACAAAATATGCATCTCATATGCAAAAATGATAAATAATATGTAGTACCAAATTCAGTTTCTCAACTGTTAGGATTCATTCTTCAGTAAATTTCAACTGTTAAAGCACTGAGAAAAATGAAGTTTTCAAAAATAAGTACATTCATGCTTTCGAATTTTCTTGAAACCTTTTGTTTCGAAAATGAGTACCCATGTTTTCAAATAGTGTGCTGAATTATTTCATACTCAAAAATAAGTACATAATACTCAGTTTTGAAATTATTACATATTCAAAAATGAGCACAAATAACTCAAAAATGAGCACACATGTTGATTTGAGCATTTGATGAGTATTTCAATGCTTCAAATTTGAATAGCACGTAGTCGGAGCCATTTTGACTCGCGATATGTTCAAATTTGAGTACTTTTTCGTCATTTTTGAAATAGTTGTTTTTAGAGTGAGGATTTTCCAATAGAAATGCTTTACATTAAGCTATTTTGTCTAACATTTAAGCGCAGAATTTTACGAGAGGTAAATATAAGATTAGAAATACAAAAAAAAAAAAAAAAAATCTCTCCCAACATATAACTTAGAATCTGAATATGTAAAAAATTAATTAATGTACAAATAAAGTAATAGCAGCAATAAAAATGCAACGAATAAGTACATTAGCATTTCTATTGAAAAACCTTTCCGTCGTTTACAAATTAGATGTGGAAAAAATAAAAATGCTTTAAAAAAATAATTTTTATCCAAGGAGAAATCGCTTTCTTCCCTTTTTTTAGGATAAACAAATTCATCACCTCGAATTGTTTTTTGTTGCCGAAACTAGAAAAAAATTATTTAGAAATATTATTTTTTAAATATAAATGATATTAATAAATGTGCACATACATAAACCATTTTTTTTATCAGAAATAAAATCGACTGCAACTTGTTCTTTCAAATAAATAATAAAGCACTTTGATTTTCTTTTGCCAAAAATAAGAATATAAATTCCTTCGCAGGGTGTTAATGTTTAAAAAAAATTTATTTGTTCACTTTGAACGTTTGTTTTTGTACATATCCTTCGTCAAAAGCTTTTCCCAGCAAAGTATATTTCAAGCAAATCCGTCTTAAGGTTCGGGCTCTAGATCTGCCTTAAATTTCCTCGTAGGTTTTAACGTTAAAATTTTTTGAATTGTTCATTTTAAAAGTTTATTTTTGAACATGTTCTTCGTCATGAACCTTTTTTTTCCAGCAAAGTTTGTTGTAATCAAATCTGCCTTTAAGTTTAAGATCTACGTTTGGTCTAAATTTTTAAAACTGCTTATGTTAAATTTTTAAAAACTGTTCATTTTTAACGTTCGTTTTTGAACATGTTCTTCCTCAAGACTTTTTTCAAACAAACTTTGCTTCAAGCAAATCCTCCTTTGAAGTCGGGATCTGCATTTGTTTTAAATTTCCTCGTTGGTGCTAATATGTTAAGTTTTTTTTTTTTAATTTCTCAAATTAGAACGAATAATTGTTCAAATTAAAAAGTTAAATGCGAGAATGAGGTGCTCTCGCCAGTATGTTTCGAGCAAAAAAAATTTGTACTAATCGGATTACTCCCTCAAAAAGTATTAAATGTGCACAGACAGACCGAGACACACATATTTTCCCCATCTCAAAGCCCAACTTTCCATTTTTTAATATTTCAATATTTAATTATGTTATTTATTTTTGATTTATTTTTGTTCATTTCAATATTTTTTTAAAACGTTAAGTCGCCTTTAATGGATCTTGTATCGAAAGTAAACATTCCCTTTTTTCTCTTTTACTTTTACGAGAAAGAAGGCTAAAAACAGAACGGTAAAAAGGCATGAAACAGAAGAATATATTTAAGAAAGAGAAAAACAAAAGTAAACATATAAAAATTAAAATGAAACACAATTCAAAATGTAATCAGATTATTTAAAAATACGTTTCACATTTTAGCCATTTCATTTCGCTGCATTTTCAAAATTCCCGATTCAGAACATCCAAATACAAGTATCATTATTAAATAACGACTTCATAAGAGCGCAAAAAAAGAAGGATAAAAGGCTTTGAAGCTCTCTAGCTTTTTTAAATCGTCTGCCGCGACAATAATTAGTTTTTTAGAATGCTTATATTTCATAACTGAATGCTTTGCTCATAGGTAAATCAAATTGAAAAGTGCTACATTTAAAGGAATAGGAGAAACGAAGATGAGATTGGTTCGTGTGGCAGGATGGAACTAGAGAATTGAGGCAGTGAGAGAGAGAGAGGGGCAAAGGGATGTAAGTGGCAAAATTAAAAATTTGGAGATAACCAGTACACATGGTAGGTGAACCTCTCCTCTGTCTTGGGGCAAGAGATGGTACTAGTAGCCCTGGTAGGTGCTACACAGCATGATTTAAAAAAAAATTCAATGAAAGCCTATCTAGGGTGTTATCTTTAAACGCGTTTTACTCAAAACTTGAAAATGCCCACTTACATGTCTTTGCTTCTCACTCCCTCAATTGTTATTGATATTTACAGAAGATGCTAGTTTTAAAGAAAAGTATTACGGAGTAAGGGTACACCGAAAAACAATTGTCTGTAGTATTTTGATTGAGGCAAGAATCATGAAAAATGATATTGTTAATAATTTCGAACGAGAACTGCGTCTGAACAAATTATATTTTTATACGAAATATCATGTTTGAAAAATCATGCAACTAAGTCATTAAATTTTAGCTGAAGTAACTTTTAGTTCAAAAGGATTTTTTTCACACTCAAACGTATTTTCAAATAATAGCCTGATGTAGAAAAAATTATATTTTTAACTTTTAAACTATGTACGTTCAAGACAAAGTAAACGTAAATCACATAATCACTACGCTGCAGAAGAACGTAAAAAACGCTTGTCTGGTGCATACAAATGTTGAGACTTGTGCTCTTATAACACTCTTGAATAATTGTAAAATATATTTTTTTGTTTGCAGAATCACATTGTTATGGCTCAAAACGGAATAAGATTTTATATATAATGCAATCACTTCCTGAAAATTGCTATTTTTGGCTTACATTAGACTGGCTCAGAACAACAGAATTAAAAGGAAAAAAAAACTCCAAGTATATACGTAGACCTTAAGGTTTTTACCACACGAATAATTTTCTTTAAGCCTTTGGTGGGATTTTAAAAATTTGTAGAGAAAGAAGTCCTTATAGTATTTAATATGAGATATTAGACTAAGAGATACTTGTTCAAGCACATAAAAATTATTTAAAATATATATATATGTATGTATGCATAAAACCTCAAAAAGGCAAAAAAAAAAAAAAAAAAAAGCACATGCTCATTACGTTTCCCCTGTTTCGTTATTAAAATCTCTTCGCTATTTTTGCAGATCGTCTGCTAATTTTTTCCCCTCTCATCTCACCGCGGCGTTCACACGGCAGCTGTTTGGGGAGGATGAGTTCAAGATCGGATTTCGATTCTCTTGACTTGTCCGATGACCTTCGTCCTTGCCTAACAAGGAACAAGTAGAGAAGACAGCTTTTTCTCACGTGCGACATTACGTCACTCTCCTTTGGTGCTGCCATTCAGTTTGACACACTGTAGGAATTTAAGATTAAAAATCGGTCAAGTAAAAAAGCGCGTTCTAAGTTATAGCTAACTAATTAATTTCTTACCTTACATGAAAATTATATTTTTTAAATTTCTTGCAACCAACTCCGAATTTTAAAAGCGCTTTAAATATGCTGATATTTAAAAATTTTTTGAAACTAAACAAAATGAGATGGCGCGGTCACCTATGTCAGCGTTTCCCAATCTTTTATGACCCGCGGACGAGTAAGAGCTTTTGAAAAAAAAATCGTGGACAGATGATTTTTTTTCTTCATCTTTTCTTATACTTTCTTTTTTCCTCCCCCTCCAGCCCCCCCCCCCCCCCCCTGCACTGCAGACCGGAAAACATGTGAACTTTTTTACGGATGCTGAAGTTTCCTTCTCAGAAATTGGGAAATAGTGTCTCCACTTTTGTATGAGTGGATTATGTATAGGACACATCGCTGAAACTTTGAGACTACTTAAAGGTAAAATAGTCTGTCTTCGCGACTTACAAAAATATTTCATACATCGAAGTGTCTCTGTTAACAGTTTTATTTGGAAATTTACCGCCCAATAACGTTGGAATGAGAAATAAGATAAGTTTCGCTCCTAAAATGATACGTTAATACTATTTATCTTTTTAAGTGCAGTAACTGCTCGTTATATCGCGCCTCATTATATCATTCATTCGGATATATCGAGTTTACATACCGAATCCTCTGCCCCTGAAAAATTCAACCTTCGCTCTAAATTTGAGATCACTTAAATAGTATGTGAGTGTACATTGTGTTTCTCAGGAAATTCCATTCTTATCATTTTCGCGTATAAATAAAATAATGATGTATTTCATTCTTCTGACTTCGCTACATCCTTAGTTATTAATGGTTCAAATCCTTATTTCACTGAAAAACCATTGGAATATTTCAAATTGTTTTTTATACTATTAAAAAAAGCAATATGTTATTTTGTTACTTTTGTTGAAAAGTTTATCAAAAAAAAAAAAAAGAATAAGTTATACAGTTGGCTTTATGTTTAACGACGCTCTATTTAACGACTTTCTCTATTTAAAGACGACTTTTCACGGTCCTGAATGCTTCACTGTAGTTTTAGAAGCATTTTGTTTCAGGACGCATTTTACTTAAGGATGATTTTTTGTGATCCCTCGAAAGTCGTTAAATAGAGAGCCAACTGTATTTGTTGTAGAGGCACATTGAATGTTAGTTCAATCTAGTTTTAACAATCTCGATGATATCCTGTTTTCGGATATTTTTCAATTGTCTCTCGACAGGCGTGATATAACGAAGGGCTACTGTATACATGACAAATTAGTAATTCAAATGTATGATGTTGATATAGCACTAGCTGCGTGCCCGGCGTTGCACGGGCTACCTAAACAATGAAAGAGATGTCCAATTGATGTTTTTGTATTACTCTGACATCAGTTTCTAAAGCGCTAAGGAGCAAATAAATACGCGTAATGCAAGGGTTGCAAAACACCTAGAGCATATTTTTGGCAAAAATCTCTTTAACGTTAATCATAATTATCAATGATACAAGTTATGAGTATTTTCAATTAGCACAAAAGATGAAAATATATGCATTATCAACTATAATCTGTGCTTATGTTAAAATGAATTACATCTGATAGACTATATCTGAAATATTTATGTACAATTACAATCAGCTTTTTACATAAAATGACACATACTCTGTATTTGATTACGTGAAACTAAAGCACCAAGTATTAATAAATACCAATAAGCATTAATTTAATACCAAGTCATCAGATTCCAATTTAGCTTTAGTTAAAATCCTTAAAAACACTCTTTTGTTCAACTCAGTTTCACTTAAAGAAATCCAAACAATCTTAATTTAACATGTGCTTTTAACGATACAAACTGTATTTATAAAATAGAAACAGGAAGGAAAAAGAGAGTTATTACAATTTGAAAACTCACCCATATGACGGGAAAAATCCAACAAAATAAACATAATTAGTCGCACATTCTAAATGTACCAAAATATGAGGCCGGTGAATGATAAACTTACACTACAATCAAGAGTTAAGAACGTTGAATGTAAAAAATAAAAAAGGACAGACGATAAGATAAAGGCTGTCCGAATAGAGCAACCAATTTGTAAACTAATTTAAAATGAAATTCTAGAGGGAAACGTTGTTTTAAGATTTGGACAGCAGCCAAAAAATCTCTTTTAAAACAATTGTTAGAATTTTACTTGCTCACCCATATGCAAAATGGCAACAGGAAAGAAATAAAAATTCCTGAATAACGTTATGTTATTTAACGTTTTAATTAATATCTCCGCTAATTAAAGTCGCACAATTACGAGATTGGTCCTATTGTTTTCTTTGGAAAATTTCGAATCGATCGGTATCTCGTTTGGCTCTCGATTCGCAGCGGTTCTCGAGAAGATCGATCTTCAGACAGACAGACAGACGGACGCGAACAGATTTTAATATTATAGTGGACTAGCTGTGTGCCCGGCGTTGCACGGGCTACTTAAAAAAAGAAAGAGATGTCAGAGTAATACAAAAACATCAATTGGACATCAGTTTCTAAAGCACTAAGGAGTAAATAAATACGCGTAATGCAAGGTTTGCAAAACACCAGTAGAGCATATTTTTGTCAAAAATCTCTTTAACGTTAATCATAGTTATCAATGATACAAGTTATGAGTATTTTTAATTAGCACGAAAGATGAAAATATATGCATTATCAACTATAATCCGTGCTCACGTTAAAATGAATTACATCTGATAGACTATATCTGAACTATGTATGTAAAATTACAATCAGCTTTTTACATAGAATGACACATGCTTTTTGGTTGATTACGTGAAACTAAAGCACCAAGACTAAATAACTACCAATAAGCATTAATTTAATATCAAGTCATTCCAATTTAGCTTTAGTTAAAATCCTTAAAAACAATCTTTTTTGTTCAACTCTGTTTCACAAAGAAATCCAAACAATCTTAATTTAACATGTTCTTTTAACGATATAAACTGTATTTCAAAAATAGAAACAGGAAGGAAAAAGAGAGTTATTACAATTTGAAAACTCACCCATGTGACGGGAAAAAGTCCAACAAAATAAACATAATTAGTCGCTCATCCGAAGTGTACCAAAATATGAGGTCGTTGAATAATAAACTTACACTACAATCAATAAACATAGCTAAAGAAACAACTTTCATATGCTGAAAAGAGTAAAGAACGTTGAATGTAAAAAATAAAAAAAAGACAGACGATAAAATGAAGGCTATGTCCGAATAGGGCAACCAATTTTAAACTAATTTAAAATGAAATTCTAGATGGAAACGTTGTTCTAAGATTTGGACAGCAGCCAAAGAAATCTCTTTTAAAACAATTATTAGAATTTTACTTGCTCACGCATATGCAAAATGGCAACAATAAAGAAATAAAAATTCCTGAATAGCGTTATGTTAATTACCGTTTTAATTAATATCTCCGCTAATTAAAGTCGCACAATTACGAGATTGGTCCTATTGTTTTCTTTGGAAAATTTCGAATTGATCGGTATCTCGTTCAACTCTCGATTCGCAGCGGTTCTCGAGATGATCGATCTTCAGACAGACAGACAGACAGACGGACGGACGGACGCGAACAGATTTTAATATATAGTAGATTCTAAAAGTTATAGAAAAGTATAGGAACATTAATCACAAAATGTAAGTTAAGGACGTCAAAAAGGATATTTGTTTTTTTTTTTTACGATCATGGTATTTTCTCTTTTATTGAGAAAGAAATTTTTTTTCCGTGGACGTGCAAAAATCTCTGAGGACCGGTCAAATTGTTGAAACTAATAATTCTAAATATATTAGTTATGCAAACAGTAAAAAAAGTGTTCATAAAGGGTAGGGATGCGCCGATAAACAAATTGAGCAATTACCGATTAATCGGCTGTTGCTAATCGGTTGATTAATCGGCAAAGCCGATTAATAGTCATAATAATTGTTTTTATTCTACTTATTTCCCCATCATATTTTTTCTCGAATAATTTAGAATTTAGTTAAATAGTTTATTGTTTATTTCTGAGAGACAATTTAGTTTTCTCTCCTAATTTTCCCTAAATAATTTCAAAATTTCGTCTAATTTGAACCAATTTTCACATTATTGTCGATAAAATTACATTATGCTAACTAACTAGATATGAAAATTTCAAAATATTAGGTGTAGCCTTTGGTCAGCATTCTAACCTAGGATATCTTTTAACTTAAATTTATTTTTGGATTATTAGTAGCCATTTAATTTATGACTTTTGTTCTTTGCAAAAATTACAAGGTTATCTAAAAGCACTATGTTAAAAGAGAAAAGTATCGACACTGAAAAAGGTTGCAACGTTGTATACATGCGTATACTTATTCAGAAATGAATAAAACAACATTATTTCAACTATCAGTATGTACAAAAAAAAAAAAAATAAATAAATAAAATGAAATAAAATGATATTTGATAGTAAATAGTTTTTTTTTTTTTTTGAATTAAAAATTAATAATTTAAAGAGTAAGTTATAAAATGTATGATGTAATCATACGTATAGTTAGAAGGAACAAAATAATTGAAAACAGATGTTGTGTCATCAAAAGCAAGGGTGAAGATATCCTTAACATAAACTTAGGAAATTTTCCTTTACTTACTATTTCATTCAGTTTTACGCACTTTCCAAACTATGTGTTTTGTTTTTACTTTGTACACTTTCACACCATAGTACATGTTTTCGTAATTATTGCAGAAAATTACTCAAATGTATTCATAAAAGTATTTTGACGAAGGTATGCTTAAAAAAATTACTTAGATAAATATGTTTTCCACCGATTAATCGGCACATCCCTAATATAGGGTGAATCTTAATTTTATTGGAAAAAATTTTACCAATATATTCATCGCCTTTCGTAAACTCAAGGGGTAATTAATTTATTTTGGGAGTTGGTGATTAAAAATGAATTTTTAATCCTACTTTTGGTATTAATAGCCCCGAAGCCGGAGCAACCACTAATTTTGTCTTTTATTTCAACTCTAGAATTCGAATTTTTACAACCTTGAATTCAATGTCAAATTGTTCTCCCGAATTCTTGCGGAGAACAAAGAATATGCAAAGATATAAAAATGTAAGTATGTGTGAAAGGTAGTTAAACACTTAAATTACCTAAATATTCATTTTGAAATTATCCAATGGAATAATAAGGGAAAATTCTTTCAGTAAAACGGGAAAATAATATAGCTAATTACAGCTATTTACATAAAAAAACATTTATACACAGACAAAATTCATTAGATATTCAGGTTAAAGTTTAGTCATGCAATAAAAATTTGAAATGAAAAACATATGAAATAAAAAATTAAATAAGTAGAATATTTAAGTGGACACACCTAATTAATTAGCATATCGCATTTCTCAAAATATGACCACTTTAAATTTATTACAGCCAGTTTTTTTTTTTTTTTTTTTTTTTTTTTTTTTAAGAGACATAAACTATTTTATAAAATGAAAGTCAAAAACATCATTTAATACGCTACAGCAGATTTGTAATTTAAATTTTTCAAGACAATTAAGCACTGGTTTTAAAAATATATTTAAATATTTATCAGTTTTTAAAAATGAACACAAATATAATGCATATTTTGTGTTATTTTTCTGTTGAAGTTTGTGTTGATGATTTGAAGGTTTTAAGCATTAATATTTATAAACTCCTAAAATTATTATTATTTTTTTTCAAACTTTGTTGGGAGGCACTGTAATTAATAATCATTTTCCGTTAGTAGATAGACATTGGATGAAGTTGTGGTATTTATTTCACCGGGATTCGAAATTAGTTCGTTGAAGATGGAACTGGTATAAACTGGATTTTTTTTTTTTCAAACTTTGTCTATCGGCACTGTAATCTATATCCATTTCCCGTGAGAAGATAGACATTGGATGAAGTTGTTGTATTTATTTCGACAGGATTCGAAACTACTCTGTTGATGGCGGCACTGATATAAACAGGATTTTTTTTTCAAACTTTGCCTGGCAGCACAGTAATCTATATCCATTTTCCGTTATTAGATAGACATTAAATGAAGCAGAGATATTTATTTTCTCAGGATTTGAAACTACTTTGTTGCAGGCGACTTTGGTGTAAAGTGGAATGGAGAAAAGTGTTATTTTTTTTACACACAATGGAAACTAGTTAGAGAATTTAATCGCAAGCAAACTGTTTTCTGAGAAAATAAATAGTACAACAGCACTGAGGAGGGTTTTCAATGTTTAAAGCTCGAAAAATGTTTTTTTTTTCTCTGACAAAAATTGACGGAAACTACTAAAGAAATATCAACCGTTGGAGAGCTAATCATTAAGAAAATAAAAGCTGGAAACATAATACCTTAGAGTTTTACCTGTAAGTAACGAAAATTATTTATTAATGCAATCATTGATGAATGTTTATACGTACAACGATGCATGTCCAATGTCCATAGATAAAACTAAAAAATTATATTGCAGCTGTTTTCCTATTCCATATTTTACATAATTTGTTACATAGATTGTTTTGCAACAAATGCAACGTACATCAACTAGTATTATTTTATTTTAACTTTAAAAGTTTTAAAAAACGATTAGTCTTCTTCTAGCTGAAACAAAGCAGAGAAAAGTGGAAAAGAAAATGTCTTAACATCAGTTTCTCAAGTTTAGGATACAGACCATAGAATAATTTCAGAGCTGTGAAGCAGGCAAACACCTATAATCTCCACAACTAATTCAGACCGCCGTTAAAAATTTTATGGAAAATGTTAAACAGAAAAACGCCCCCAATCAATTGAAATACTTGATCTACGAAGGCTGCGAAGCAGAAGTCATAGAATATACAAATTGAAAATCGTTTGAAAAATAAACCAATTGCTGAGCAGTCCTTCACCACATAAAATTCAGGGCTGATACTAGCAATAAAAATGAACCACACTTAAAGAGAGAAACCGAGAGTGATAAAAAAGGTTTTAGCGGTTTGTGTTTCATGTAGTAAAATTTAACCTCGTGAGAAGGGTTTGTTATTGATCTTAAGGTTGTGAAAATACGAACTTCGGATCGAATCCTTCTTTTCCTGACATGGAAGATATATGAGACGGAAAAAATTGACGGAGTAGTTCCGAGTCTGCAGTTGGCACGGGCAATGTCGCTCTTTTTACTGATTTGTTCGTTAGAGAATGGTTCATTGCTTTTACCCGTTCATTGAACTCGTTTATTTAAAAAAGTTATTCAAAGTTTTTAAAAAGTTAATCAAAAATTATCAAATATAAATTATTAAAAATTATAAATTAATTAAATTAAAAATTAATCAAATTATAAATTATTTAAATTATAAATCAATCAAATTAAAATTAATCAAATTATAAATTAATTAAATTATAAATTAATTAATTCATAAATTAATTAAAATTATAAATATTTTTAAAACTTGGAAAGTAGGCTATAAAAATGCTTCAGTATAAGTATTATTGAGAAGAGAAACAGAACTATATGTTTACTTGTGAAATGAACAAAAGAACGAACTGAAACAAATGTACTTAATTGCAATGTTCAAAACCGTTTTCCGCTCAAAAGAACGGAAGTTCACTTTTTAGGAGATTGTACTGTGCCGTTCATTTTAGGAAGGAGTTTTTTTTTTCACCCGTTCGTTCATGAACGACACGTTTCTAGTCTGCAGCAACAACTCAACGAGTAATAAACTTTCTAAATTTTAAGCCAGAGTCAGAGCTAAAAAGTGAATTGTATGCCTTTCGCATAACCCGAAAAATAAAACAAAAGAAGAAAATAAGTCATTTTTTCAGAAAGCTATGAACTTTGAAATTAAATATATGTCCGTACCTTTTACAGCTACAATAATAATGAAAACGCATTTTTGAAGGTAATTTTACGTGCCTTAATTTTCAACTGATGATTTTTCTTGCAAGTAAATCATTATTTAGATAAGAAACGAAATCTGAAAATGCGAACCTAAATTCACAAAATGGCGGTGTTAACTCCCCCTTCCTGTAGCCATATTTTGCTAAGTAACCCCGCAGAAACATTTTTCTGATCATAATTAAAATTTTGTTTTGTTTTAAAAGAAAAGGATGCGGGTAGAAATTTTTTTGTCGGATCTTGATATATTAGGAATTTGTATTATTCAGGCTTCCACGAAACTTTGCCTAATGCTTTTTTTATTTTCAAACATTATCGATTTAAAAATTTAAAACTATACGGGAACTTGTTCGCAACAAGAGCAGTTTTATATTATTTTTTGACTCTAAGTTTAAATTCAGTGTGCGTTGGAAAAAGGATTTAGTGTGTTTTCCCAAACAAATGTTGAAAAATAAAAGTTTATGTGAAATCCGGGACATTAAAGAACTTCAATATCCAAGTTGGCGTAGATCCGACCTCATACAGATAACATCTAATACCAGTCGCCAAAAGTTGCGACGATGTATTTTTTTATTTGTTAAAAATAATATTCCGCTACGACAACACACTTCCAATTCTATCCTTGGTGTTAATCCCTCTCATTAAGCGCATCAGTCGACCCCACCTAGCCAACGTAATTTGGAAAAAATATATCCAGTGAAGTTTTGTTTGTTGTTGATGTAGAATATCATAATCTTTTAATTTGTTGTTAATTTGTTGTTAATAGCTAATAGGTTACTTACTTTCTACGCTGCCGCAGCGCCGCTTTGTACATACTTTTTTTAAAAAATGGCTACCGAAAGTGCAAAAGTGACTACCATTTTTTGTGACTTTAGAAGTCAGTAGCTACTATTCAAAATTCCTAGTCTAGAGCTTTACCTCCTGCTATTCCATATTAGTTTTCCTACTGTAGATTTGCATGAGGAACATACGTACAAACATACAAACACAAATACATTGTTCTTAATTCATATCGATTTAACCTTTTCACCACCACCGAGACATTATGTCCCACTGGTAGTTTCAAAACTCGATGGAGAGATCTGATTAAAAATAACTTAACATTTAATTGTATTTTCAGTCTTTGTTTCAATACCGCTTGGATATATGAGCCCGGCTGAAACATACCAAAAGGATACATCTTAAACCACGATTTCACAAAAGAAAGTCTTATTTTAATATTTATTCTGCTATCAACTTTTTACCCTTTCAAGGTATCCAGCTTTCTTTCTTAGAGGGACTTTTTGAGGGATGAGGAGGAATTCAATGGGGCATATGTGTATCATATAAAATACTTTTGACTCTAATTAAAACAAACTCAAATAGCGTAGTGCACTAAATATCCTTCTCGCAGAGGCCTAAGCAACTCAAAACGAGTTTAAACGTAAGCCTGGTGATCTCTTCTTTTGATGCATGTGGCGAAAAGTTTCATTGTCACTTTTGAAACAGAATTTCTTAATGTGACCATCAGCAAGCTGTCGGAAATCTTCTGTCACTAAAGAGTTAAAATCTAATATGGTTTACTATCAAAACACCACTGTTGGTGAAAGTACTAACCACTCAACCATGGTTTGTGATTTTTTTTTCAAAGAGTATGTAACCCCAGAAAGCAGAGAGCGAAAAGAGAGAATTTAAATATCACAGCTATCTTGTCAAATTTTCCAGCAATTTCTTTGCAGTAAAGTTCTACACGAGAAGACATTCGCTGAATAACAGTATTGGGAAATTCGTCGTAGTTATTGCAGTACAGAGACACTGCTATGAAATCAAACCATGACTGTCAAATAACAAGCCAAATTCTTTTCAGTATAACTGCTTCGAGTACTACTCCTATGAGTTCACTCCAGAACGATATCTGGGTGACGTTCGGAGTGTTATCTATTCCCTGGGGGTCTCAATTTAGATTCTCAATTTAGATACAGCTACCTGCATGCTCGATAATTTTGTTTCCATTAGTAGACATCTTAATGGCATTTTATAAGGACGTTTTTTATTACTTCCAATTAAGGATGACTGTCTCTGGTGGTCTGTGATAAA
The DNA here is from genome assembly GCF_026930045.1 of Uloborus diversus. Classification (NCBI taxonomy): domain Eukaryota; kingdom Metazoa; phylum Arthropoda; class Arachnida; order Araneae; family Uloboridae; genus Uloborus; species Uloborus diversus. The sequence goes on along the minus strand of NC_072738.1, from coordinate 48,820,468 downwards.
ATCTTAGTAATTTATAAGAGTGGTAAATTTGTAGCAAAAGTTGACCCTGAAGAGACCCTCCGATGGATTCAAACAACATTGTAGTGAATGAGGTGATTACTACGTTGCAAGACAGCAGAAACGAAGACATCAACGCTGAAAGGAATGCGTTTTTCTTAATTTTATTGACTTCTCCAATGGCTTAAGAACTTGAAGCCTTGTTTTGCTGCTGTAAATAAAGAGTTTATTAAAGTGTTTAACAAGCATACAAATAGTCTTAGTTTTGGCGATATCCTTTTGAGAAACTAGCCCAACGGAAAATAAAGCCAACGTTTAGTTCTTTTAATTGCTTTTTACTATTTTTAATCGGAAAAATTGGCCGAAAATTAGTATTTTATACACGGTAACTGTTCGAAGAAACTTCAAAAGGAACAAAACTCTTTAGGGCAACTGTGCTTCAACCAAGTGATGAAAAGGGTTGGCACTTAGTTGAGATATTAATTTTTCTGGCTGAAATCAGAGGCACAAGCGCAAAAAAGAATTGGAAATCCAAACTTAACACGAATGAAAGTTGCATAAGAAGTTATGCAGATAGCTGCACCAGCTCTTCAGACTCTACCAGAAACGTACTTAAAACTATTTAGCTTTTTTATGCTTTCCTGTTTGTAATGATATCCTTGTAAGAAATTAGTAGCCAACAAGAAAAATCAACGTGTTACATCTTTATTTATTTTTCAAATGTTTAACTTTTGTAATGGAAAAGGCTGAGATTTTTGTCTAAGATTAGATTTTTTATGTATATAGTTATTAATTTTTTAGTGTAAAATAGTCTGAAAAGTTTGCATGTAAAGTGTCCTAATGTTGAACCCCCCCAAAACAGCCCCCGAAGCGGGCATCTTTATGTAAAACAAATCTTTAAAGTCTTACTACATTTTAAAAATAGTTGAGAATGAGTTTTTCTTTTTATCAAGAAGAAAATGACAATTCTTAATTATTTTACAAATTGGTGGCTTTAAATTAAACATTTTTTTTAAGCTGTTGGCTTTAGGAACTGATTTTTGGGTGTCAGCTTAAAGGCACTTCTCATTATTTAAAGATTAGAAGCTAGATTTGAGTGGATGATGGCATAAGTAATTCATAATTAAAAAATGATGATAAAGTAACAAAAAAAGTCTCTAATTTGTCTACTCTAATTACTAAACAATTATCACGTTTGACTTCTTTAAATTCTACGTTAATTTGCAATGTTATGTATCTTATTGCTCAGAGAGAATATTTTGATCTTTAATATCTTTTCGTTTTTTTAAGAGACATAGAGAATTATAAGGGCCATCACGGGCCACACGGCTTTTTCAAAAAAAAAAAAAAAATAAAAATAATAATAATAATACATAAAAATTTCAGAAATCATTTTCCTTCAACTTTTGCTTTTTAGGATAACCTTAAGAGATATTATTTGAGGCAACTGGAAGTAAATGGGTGCAAAAGGCAAAATTTAAAATTTATAAACAATCAGTTCAAATGGTAGAAGAAATTCATGTTTTGGGGCAAGAGATAGGTCCTGCCAAGTACTGCATTATAGGTCATTCCACGAAAAAGTCGCCATTTTGCCCCGCACGAGGCAGCTTGTATTTTTCATAAAATAAAAAAAAATAATGAAAAGTAAGACAGCGTTTCTTAATTTGTTTGATAAGTGGAATCCTTTTGAGAGTCCACTTTTTTCGTGGAACCCCTGTGTTATTCTTAATAGAATAGTTTGCGAGAGCAATCCAGAAATGGTTTATTTTCAATAATTGCGGGTTTTTTGTTAAAAAAAAATCTTTTTCGACTTAAAACACTACTTTAAAAATTAACTCGAATTTTCTTCTGAATACTATCTACAACTTGTTTCTGAAAAAGTTTTTATTTAAAGGAAACAAGTTGCATTCTCAGATTAGGTTCACCATTATGTCTGCGGTGATATTTAGTTTTTGGTTGACAGATAAGTTGAAATCATAAATTTAGTTGCAAAAAGTAAAATGGCTTTTTAATCCACAATTGATATTTTCTCAGCGGAAAATACTCATTAGACACTTAGCTCAAACCTAATTTTTAAGAGACTAATTTGACTGTTTTGTAAAAAAAAAAAAAAAAAGAAAAAGAAAAAAAAAAAAAGTTTTGTGGAACCCTAGAGTGATCTCCATGGAACCCTTGGGTCCCGCGGAACACAATGTAAGAAACGCTGAAGTAAGATAATGAACGAAATGTTTTACTTAGGGAAAAATACATACGTTTGCGATTTCATAAGCAACAAAATTTTGTTCATTAACTTTTAAATTATCATTTTTAACGAAACACATGAGGTGTCACGTGAGGGACATGGCGTAGCTAGGGTGGGGGGGGGGGTATGCCGGGCGCCATATTTTTAGGGGGAGGGGCGATTCAGCACCTTTGATGTGGGAAAAAATCTAAATAAGGGAATCATACTTTAAATCTATTACTGAAGGCAAAGAAAAAAAACCCTCTTCGAAATGTAAGATTTTGTGGTGACTACAACTGCGATTATCAGTTTTCAAAGTCGAAATATTTCCGTAGTGAGCCCCTGAACCTTCATCATTCCTTTAACGTCCACTAAGACAGACTTAAATTGTGTTTTTAAAACGTAAATTTCGGAAAATATTCGAGAAAAGACCCTGAATTCCTAACGTCACCAAAAGCTAAAGCTGACTTCAGTTTTGATGAAGATTCGGCAGAGAACTAAATCCCCCTAAACGTTACTCTTAATTGCGATTTTTAATGTAAATTTAGAATATTTCTTCGAGATAGGCGCCTAACACCTCCCCCCCCCCCCTTTTTCTTTGTAGGAAGAATACGGATTAAATTAGTTTCCCTTGTCTTCCTTAAATGAAGTTTCCAATTTGTTAAATAATTTTCGACGGTTTAATGTATTAGATTTGTCTCAATGAAAGGGCGGCAAATAGAGGAACCATCTCGGGCGGCAGAAACTGCTGCTACGCCACTGGCTGTATGGCATGTAACCTGACTTAAGGAATGTTTTCAAGAAAGCCTACCGAAGAATTGAACTTCGTATGATTTTTCATACAAAACATAAATCAAATCCATTTGCATCTCAACTCCTCAATTAAAACAACCTCTATACTTTCATTAACCCATGCATGATTTCTTTTTGATTTTGCTCCACTAAAGTTGATCTTCTGAGATTTTGGTATTATGCTGATTTTTCATGTGTGGCTCATCATTTTTGTCTGGAGGTTGTCCCAAAACTGAAAAGCAGGTATCGAACCCAAAGCTGCTGAAGTGTAAAACTGTCGTCTTTGCACTCAAGCGACCAAAGTGATTTGCACATAAGTCAACCACAGAATATTAATTAGGAATTTGATGATTTCTGGCTGCTGAATTGCATCAAATGAAATGAGGTGTAATAAAATGAAATTAACGACTTTTTCTTTCTTCTCCGAAGTACGTGACTTTGCTGTTTGTTTTATCAGATGTGATTACCAAAAGTTTTACTTTTAAGTAGAACTAATGGACGCAGCTATCACTTGGTTGAAATTATTTACCCATTTCCTCTTTACCAAGAACGAAATTTCATGAACATTTTACAAGTTTTGAACGAAACAAACAGAGAAAGAAATATTTTTCTCCAGCATCTTTAGTAGTCTTTAAATAATTGGTAAAAACATTTAGTCTTTCAAAGCAGATACATTTTTTTTGTTTATTGTCTGGTTCGTAATATAAACTGTTATTGAACAATATCAAATTCATTAAGAGTAACTTCGCACTTCGCATCACTTTATATATATATATATATATATATATATATATATATATATATATATATATATATATATATATATATATATATATATATATATATATATATATATATATATATATATATATATATATATATATATATTTGTATCGCTCAATTCATTTGCACGGGTTTGACACTTTCATGCATATATTTCCACTTAAGTCCTTTAATTAATATTCTGGGAAAATTATATCCATTGAAAAATAATTCAAGCACAAAGAGACATTAGTACGACAAATATTCACCAAGATATGAAACACTTCGTTTGTGATTTACAACATTTTACACTAGCAGTCAATAAAACTTTTCGGGAGAAATATAGCGGTTAAAAAGGATCTAAAATTATTTGAGTGTATACAGGATGTTTTTTGAAAATTTTCGAGCTTTTGTAGTGTGTTTTTGCATATCATATCATACCATTTGCATTTATTTTTCAATAGCAAAGAAATAGAAAAATGCTTCGTTTTTTAACTTTGACAACCTGTCAGGCTTCTGAAAGGCTGATAAGTTCCAATCTCATCTTCTGCACGATCCCTTAAATTTTGAACTTCAATATCTACTTGATTTTTGGTCGCAAATGTTTAAATTATTTGAATTATTTTTCAACGGAGATTGTTTCCCTTAACCCAAGTTAGAGGATCTAGGGTCCGTAGAAAAGTTCGATTTTCTATTTTTTGTTAATTTTCTTTTTCGCTTCAAACTTTCAATATCTTAACTCTGCACCTTATTTTGAAGCATTTTTGCAATTGGAAGTATGCACCTAGGATTAACGGTTGCGAAAATAGAGGTTTTGCGGGTAAACGGGCAGACGTTGTATACTCAATACATACTATATTGAAAAACAACAGAAAACACTCCCACATATGAACAAATACACCGATTTCTTATTGCAGGGGGAGGGATAAATAATGTTCCTGTATGCAGCTAATTATACTAAAAGTAAATCTATTATTACTATTTAGGAGCTATTCTCGAATGCTGGTTTAAAGTCACTGAAATCTCTCATCTTACCGTCAAATATTTCATATGTTAAGAAATAAAAATGGTTTAAACATTTAAAAATTTTATTTTTCTGGTTCAAAGTTGTACTGCTTTTATTAAAATAGTTTACATCAAGTGGCAAGATAATTATAAACCAGGTCAATTAATTCCCTTTAAATGTTTTTAAAGTTAGGATTGTTTTGTGTTTTTACTCTAGTAGTTTTTTTCTTTTACACAATGGATGTAGTAAAGCTATAAAAATACGAGTGGGGCAGTTAAAAACAGAAAAATGGTGGTTAAAATTTACTGTAAATGATTGAATATTCAATTCAATCAAATGCAATTAAAATAGCATGTCTTTACAAACTACGTTTCCAAATTAGAGCTTCTCAGAGAAATATTCAGAATTATTTCCATTAAATAATTTTTAAGGAGTTCTCTATAGGATTTGTAAACTAATCTGCGGATTGAAAAATTTTTTTCTAACACGCAATTACGTTTAATGCACGCAGAATACGTTCTATGCAATTTCTTTTGCACATACTAAGGGGAAAAAAATACATTAAAAAGCAATGTTTTTTCCTTTCAAGACTTAACTTTGTTATGAGATGAAACGCAAAATTTGAAATATTTATTTTATATTGAAACAGAATTTCTTTGTGTTTGACTACCATTTACACGCGTTCATTTTCTGGGTTGCTGCAATACTTTTTTTAAAAAGCCCAAAAAACATTGGATCAGAATCATACGATTTCTCAGTTTTTCAAAATGATTATATTAATTAATTAAAACGTTTTTATTTTGATGTACCAAATGCTAAAGATCTAAAGGGCATTACGTATTTCTGAAAGTGGAACTATGCTTAAATGCTCATTTAATGGTCTGACTATTCGACTACTAAATAAATTAAATCTGTATTTCATTTTCTGACGCCGTAAATGCTTACAAGAGCAGCTAAGAATTAAAATCACTCACAATTACATTAACTGTTCGCAATATTATCAGAAGCAGTTAATTTTACTAGTAATTGTTATGTTCGGTGACACGTTTAGACGTCTAGAAAACAAGATCAATGAAATGAAATTGATTGATCATAGTTTCAGAAATTAGTTGCGACGCGTAGGTTTATTAATGGCTTCAATGCTATTTCTTCTATTATTATAACTCTCGATTGTCGGCGGTCGGATTATTCTCGGCTCGGACTATCCGCGGGTGCTTTCAATTTTTTTTTTTTTTTTTTTTTTTTGAAACTTGTGATTGTGTTGTTCGCTTTTAGATTTTACATATACACTGTAAAAAAAATCCGAAACGTTACTGGTTATTTTCGTGGAACGTCTCGGGATTTCACACGTTTTCACCTATTTCCCCGTGAAAACAAGCATCTTCACAAAAAAGTTTCCTGGATCGCTACAAGTTGCACGCGTGCAGATTTTTCACTGTTGTGGAAAATATTTTTAGCAACCAGTTTCAAGATTGAGTGAACGTGTTTATTAAGTGTATCGGCCTAAGGTTGCTTATGGCTTGTCCAGATTGACTAAGCTCCCAATGAGAGCGAAAAAGTCAATGGATAGCAACAGCTTTGCACGGCAGGAATTGCAGGCAAGAGGTTCCTTCTGCCTGCTCCTATGTTTGGTTACTTCTTGCATAGCTTTGGCCGTGGTCGCTCTGATTTTTATGGAGTCTTCTTGGTAAATCAGGAAGGTTCTAATCAATAACACTAAACCTACTTATTTGTTCTAGAAGTTTCTAGGGACATGAATGGCTTCAACAGGGGAGATTTCACACTTCTTCAGAAAGTTTCAAGGTTAATTTCAGAAAGGTTACTGACTTTTAGCGGAAAACGTTCCTGATTTTTCCAAGTTATGTTACTGGAAGAAATTGGGCACATCAGCTGCCTATTATTTTCCAGGAACGTTTCTGAATCGTTTTTACAGTGTATTTTTTATATTCAATGTTAGTAGATGCAATGTAGCAATGTTTTTAGTTATAATTTGAATGAATGTGTGAGTGTCATTAATATTTTTCATCTATTGCATACACTAAGTATCGCTTTTTACCTATTATTCGGATTATCCGCGGTTTCGCTTATCCGCGGTTACCGTGCCACCCTAATCCGCGGATAATCGGGAGTTTACTGTAATAACACTCGAGATCTTCTTTACGTACCTTTTCTTAGTTACTAATTGCTAGACTTTTATGCTGTGTTAGTATTAATTGTGTCATTTGATTATGAAAAATGTACTATGCCATTTCAAATAATTCGTTATTGCAGCTATTTTTTTGCATTTATTTAATTTAGTTAATACATTATTATTATTACTTTGATATTCATCTATTTTGTTACGCTGGCATTTTTCATTCAGCACCATTTGCTTGTAGCTATACGAACTATTAAGTTTTTATTTCTTTATTAGGTCCATTAAAACATATGTTAATGTTTTCTCGAAAATAATCCCTCATACTTTCTCGTAGGTTGCAGTTAAAAAGAAAATTTTGCAATTATTTTAATAGCGTTAAAAGATCATAGAAGTCATTATGCACATGCAAATGTGTTTTGATGCATATTTACAAGAATGATACATATTCCTTTATCAGGATGAGAGTTTTTATCAGATTTCGTAATGGGATAAGTTGGAATTTGGTGACAATTAATATTTTTTTTTTACTTTGAAGAAAATTTGAATGTTTGGATATGTCTTATGAAAGTCATAATAAAATTTTCCACAGTTAATTAAAAGTCTGTACTTATTTTTCAAAACTCCAATGAAATGGACTTTCTTAACCAAGTCAATTGCATCTCAGATGATAGTTTCACAGTATGAAAATTGCCTTAGGAGGCCAAATGATACATTGAATTTGGAGTGATTTTTGAAGACGTCAGACGGTGTCTTTCAATTTCGATATTTTTCAGACGTCGGACGAAGATTTTGACTACTCTATTTTGTAAAAACTGACACTATTTCAACTTTTCAAGCAAATTTTTTTTTTGAATTCGAATGATGCTTTCAAGCTTTAGAGAATGTTTTTAAACCGTTTACGATGATTTCGTCAATTTAGTGCTTAAGTTCATTTTTCAAAAATTTGACTAAGTTTGAAAAATTCGTGAATATTTTACACGATTTCAAAATAATGGAATAAATTTTCAAGATAATTCTAACTAATAAATTTTTAAATTGAAGTATCAAAAGCATGCTTCTATTAACTTACCCAAAATAAATTTGAAACTTTTAAATTGGGTTTAGAGCGGAGGGAAAGACAGGGGTGACTCCAGGGTCGGGGCAATCCGGGTAGCTGCCCAGGGCTCTGCGTCGACTTGGATTATTGTAATAGATTTTTTTACTTTTAATACAATGTTTTCGCAGACAAGTATTCAACTTTGAATGTGAATGGGACAGTCTATTGGTGGCTCTCCGTCTCAAATTTAGAGGCCATATTCCACATTTTTTAGAAATTATTTTGTCAGTTATGAAAAAATTCAGCAATATATCCTACATTTACAGAAAGAAAAAGCCTTCGAGACTCCACCCCCGAACCCTTCATACCTCTTTTAACCCCCCACTTTTTTGGTAAACCAACCACCTAAGATTCAGTGTTCATTTCTATGATATATTTACTTCTAAATTTTTTGTAGGTACCTTTCCTATTTGATTTATTAATATGTTTCATTTATTTTATAAATTTAAGCACGAACAAAATTAAGTTTTTAATTTTATTTTATTTCCTTCACAGACAAAGACAACGTAACTTCATGGATGGCTGAAACATTTCTTTTTTAAGGAAGACTTTTGAAAGATATTAGCAATTGATTAAAATTCTGTGCATGGCTTTAAAAGTGACATTGCTTTTCGCATAACAAAATAGTTGGGTAAGAGTTCTCGTAAGAAAGAATGGAAATGGTTTTGAAACATGTTTTTACACATTTGTTAACATTTACTTTTTCAAACCCACAATAGGACAGATGAAAGGGGGGAAATCATTATCCAGTGAATTCAACAAGGACGGAAATAGTTTTATTTTCATGTTTGTAAGGTGTTTAAACTGATATTTTCTTTCTTAGCCTCTTTTGAACATGATAAATGCATTTTTGTTTTTGAGGGAAAAGTTTTTTTTTAATCCGTGCTTTTGGTTTAATAGCCTGATAGCAAAACAATACAATACTCAAATTTTAATAGCAGTGGAAGAAAGACATCCAACAAATTCAAAAGCTTAAATTAAATGTTTAATTTTGCAGTTGTTAGAAGTTTTTTGATATTTTTACAACTGATTAATGAATGTTTGCGTGATTTAAGGGTACGTGTCCTGCATCTTATGTTCAAATATTTGGCGACAAATACTACCTAACTTTTTGATTAGTACATAATCTTAATACCAGTTTTGTAAATATTGTTAATTGACGTTTTTAGAAAAAGATTACAAAAAGATTTTTTTCTAAAAGTTTTTTAAAAAACACGGTGATAAACGGCGTCTCTTGAAAAAAAAATGGTTCACATTTTTTTTTCTTTCTTTCCGCTTTTATTATCATACTAAAGGTGAAAAATATATATAACAATGAGAGTAAGAATATTAATCTTAATACTAATAAATTAAGAAAACCAAATGCAGATAATAGCAATATTTAGAATAATAATAGATGCAACACTAAAATAAAAATAATAATAGCAATAATAATAATCATAATAATCGTTGATGTTGTTTTATTTTTAATATAATTTTATTTTCATTATTCTTATTATTCGTGCAATTTATCAGTATTATTGGCATTATCAGTCAAAAATGACTTTTATGGCCCCCTCCATATTGTTTACCCCCTACGTCTCTACATATATTTCACCCCTCATTTTAAACACTCGGACTCCCTTCAGGCTCGGGCCCGGGCCAACAGATTTCCCTTCTCCCCCCCCCCTATGTACGCCCTTGCCCCTCCCCAACTAAGAAATGTAACTTTTTTGACCACAGAAAAGGACTGAAACTGATCATAACCGCTTCCGAAATGTAATCATGTCCCCTCCGAAATATATTTATTGCTGCGTCACTGCATGTGTCTGCGCTTTGTTTGCACAAAAAATGGAACCACAATTACACTGACACAATTAAAGACCATTCGTTCTTTTGCTAACAACAGCAATGACACGAAATCTCCTTAGGGAACTATTAAAGACAAGGGCAAGAGAAAAAGAAAAATCTCAAACATAATGAAACTAAGCCTACATTATCCTGCCAATTCCAATCTGCATAGATAAGCATCAAATTACACGTTGTTAAATGCCAAATTTATGTTATGGCACTTCAAAACTAAAGTCAACAGGGCTAAATCAATTACCTGACGAACTGCTTAGCTAAATAATCTAAGCGTGAATCTCATGGATTGGCGAACGTGATCTCAAGTAGGTGGAAGGTGTTTTTAGTAATAATAATAATTATCACTGTTGCAATGTATAATTCATAATAAAAATATGCATATTCAGTTTTCACAACTTGGTCTTGATTTAATGCATATGTATGGCATAAAAAAAACTATAAAAATGTAGCCAAAAGAAAAACGTAGTGAAATGTAGCAATAAATTATTGCGTTTGCATTCTTTACGCGTCATGTATTTAAATGACTGAATGCACAGCGAATGAGCGAAACTGGAAGCAAGCAATAATTATATTCTGTTAATGCATTAATTATATCTGTTCATTTCCGTAACGCAGAGATTAATTAAACTGTTTTGACATCTTCCGCTATTAAACATGAGCGTTAAACGCTAATCATTGATTTGTTTGGAATTTCTTAGAATCTTTTATGCGTAATATTTAAATCTTTTGACTTTCTATAATTTATATCCTTATGTAAATCAGTGTATGATGCATGTCGTCGCATTGTTAGCAATTTAGTTTATTTGGTTACATTAGATGTTATTTTAATAACTGAGACTGAACAGTAATTGGAATCTTTGACAGATGCTATTAAAGTCTTTGACTTTATAATTTATTTACCTGTACGACGTAATGTATAACGTTTTTGGTTACCTTTTACACTTATTTGGAACTTCTTTAACATGGAAATTAATGTCCAATCTTATTGCACATTAATTTCCATGACTGAGATTGAACAATAATGCGGATCTTTTATGGCTTTCTATAATTTTTTTTCCTTTTACAAATGAATGTGCAATGTGTTTTGTTACGTCACACAAAAATTCGAATGACTGAAAGAGAACTGTAAATGAGCTATTTTATGTATACTATTAAAGTTTTTGACTTTCTATATTTCGCTTATTTTCTTGTGTGCATTAATGTACAATGTGTTTGGTTGCGCTATGCATTAAATCGAATAACTGAAAGAGAACTGTAACTGGTTTTTTTTATAGATACTATTCAAGTTTGGCTTTTGATAATTCGCTTATTTTCTTGTGCGTATTAATGTATAATGTATTTAGTTACGCTATACATTAATTTTCGCTTTCTTTAATAACACCAGGGGTCCCCAACCCTATGCGCAAAACATGTCCAAATCTCCGAAACTCCACCAATACACTGTGAAAAAATTCCGAAACGTTACTGAGTATTTTCATGTAACGTCTTGGGATTTCAATAGTTTTTATGCACTTCCTGGAAATATCAAGTATCATTGTCAAAAGGTTTCCTGAATTGCTACAAGTTGCATGAATAGAGACTTCTTACTGTTATAAAAAATATTTTTAGCTCCCAGTTTAAAGATTAACTGACAGTATTTATAACGTGTATAAGCTGTAACTCGATCGCGGCTCGTCCAGACTGATTTAAGCTCCCAAACGAAGCGAATAAGTCTTTGAACTGCGTAGCTTGCTGGAATTGCAATGATGACTTTGAGATGCTTGACGCCCCTTCTTGCAATTCTGACTAAGCTTTGGCCGTGTTTGCAATTTAGCTTTTGGAGATGTTATGTTTTCCCTCCCTAAGATTACTCTGAAATTCCAGGGACACGACTAGCTTTATACGGGAAGATTTCTGGATTTTTCAGGATAATCTGAGGAAGGTTACTGAATTTTAACGGAAAACGTTCCTGGTTTTTGCGAGTTATGTTACTAGCAGAGTTTGGGCACATCAGCTGCCTATTATTTTCCAGGAACGTTTCTGAATCATTTTTACGGTGTAGAGCAGCCTGAAATTACTTTCTGGGTGGAGTTTTTTTTTAAACCAAAACGACCCTTATATGCATATAAACTACTTTGTGAGATTTGCAATATGTGTCAAACCAAGAGTTCTGAAAGAGGGAGGGGGGGGGGTCTGACTTTCAAAACCTCCCTCCTTGCTTCACAACTAAACTCCACAAAAGTTTATATGCCAAAAAAGGGTGAGTTTATATGCATATAAGGATATCTATATTTCCAAAAAGAAAAAATAATCCCCCGAAGAAGGTAATTTCTGGCGAAGTTTCGGGGATTCGGAGATGTTTTGCTGCTAAACATCTGTGAGAATATGGCACAAAATTCAGCTGTGTTAAGTTATAGATGGTGTTTTGCCGGATGGGGTTTGTGACTCTTAAGACTTCAAAGTAACTGTGCACACTGTTAAAATTCAAGAAATTTTTATGGTAAATATTACTGTAAAAGTGAGTGTTTACAGTACAGAAAAAATTACAGTGAATTGTACCGTAAAAAATAAACGATTGCAGCGCCACTTGATGCACCACGTGACTTACAATGCGACCCATATAACAGCATACGAGTATTTCCCCTAACTCGATGTCTCTCAGTTGGTATGGTGGTCAGCAAGGCCGCATGTCAATACGAAGGTCCCAAGATCAAACCTGCTGCCCGCATGTTGCATTTTTTCAACTCTCGTTTATTTACAGTAAAATAGGTTTTTACAGTAAAAGTTATTGGCAACATGGATGCCATCAAATTTTACCGTAAAATTTCAGGATTTTATTTTAACGGTGCATAGTAAACATTCAAACACAGCTAACATGAAGTTGAAAATAAAGGGGGGGGGGGAGGGGGTACGCCCCACTTGTTAGTTAGTTATCGTGAGTATCATCCAGTTAATCGTGAACTTAATTTGTCTGCTACGATAAAATGAAGTAACAGAAGAAGTCGCAATTATCGAATCTATGAATCGAAGATCCTTCAAAGCAGTGAACCAACATCTCTTCGCAGAAATAAATGCATCCTTTAATCATATCAGCAGTTTCCGACTGATTATTCTCTGAGCGTGATGTTCCGTGACATTCTGGAAAGTGTTCGCCGAGGTTTTATCAAATTCGTTGGTGACAGTGGAAATCTTTATCAGATGCTCAAGAGTTTTTCATTTTGTATTCATTTAGGATTCAAAATCTATAAAAAGAGAAGGCATTCGGTCACAAAAATTAATCGGTTAAAAGGGAATATTTGGACAGCCCATTCAAATCGGTTGCCGGTACAAACATGTTTTTTCATTCTTTATTTTGCAAAAAATAGTACCGATTTCAAAGCGCAAAAATGTCGCCATGATTGAATAGTATTTTCTTTGTGTCATTCAATTTTTTGAAAGATTTTTTAAGTTATATATATATTTTTTATCTAATTTATTTTTAAAAAATGCGTTCAATTGTTCACATGTGCCCTTACATGTGGGCGTATGTGAATAAGCCTGGGTCACATATGAGACACTGAGAAGTAAAGCACTGTAAAAACGATTCAGAAACGTTCCTGGAAAATAATAGGCAGCTGATGTGCCCAATTTCAGTCAGTAACATGTCTCACAAAACCCAGGAACGTTTTCTGATAAAAGTCAGTAACCTTTCTGAAATATTAAGAAATCTCCCCTATTAAAACCAGTCCTGAACTTTCTAGAAAAATTAAATAGGTTTAACTTAATTGATTAGAACCTTCCTGATTTACCAAGAAGGCTCCAGAAATATTCGAGCAACCCCGGCCAAGCTACGCGAAAATTGCAAGCAAGAACCAAGCATATTCCTTGCCTGCAATACCTGCTCGCAAACTGTAGCTATCCAGTGACTTATTTGCTCCCATTGGAAGCTTAGTCAATCCGGACGGGCCATATACATTCTAAAGCCGATACACTTAATAAACACGCTCCGTCAATATTTAAACTGGTAGCAAAAAATATTTTTCACACCAGTGCAAGGTCTGCATTCGTGCATCTTTCAGGAATTCAGGAAATTTTTTTTGCAAAGATACTTGATTTTTTGGGGAAATAGGTGAAAACCTCTGAAATCACGAAACGTTCCACGGAAATAACCAGTAACGTTTCGGAATTTTTTTACAGTGAGAGATGTAAGTGGACATTTTCAAGTTTTGCGTAAAGCGCGTTTAAAGATGACAGCCTAGGTAAGCTTTCATTGATTTTTTTTCTAAATCATGCTGTGTAGCAACAACTAGGGCTACTAGTACCACCTCTTGCCCCAAGACAGAGGAGGTTCACCTACCATGTGTACTGGTTATCTCCAAATTTTTAATTTTGCCACTTACATCCCATTGCTTCTCACTGCCTCATATGAACACGAGTAAAAAAGCATCATATTTCAAAGAAAAACTCTTGAATGAGAAACATTTACGTCTATAAATTTACATTGAAGGATTCGTAACCTATATCGTGTCAGTTTAAATTGGACAGTAGCCATCAAGAAAATATTTTTTCACAAATATATAACTCTGCTCATTGTCAAATTTCAAAGTCTCGCATCTTGTTCTAATCACTGAATAGATACGAAAAGAACTTATAAGACTGCATGGTACAAAGAATATTTTGCTATATAAAGATTAATCTTATTATATATTACTTCAAAGCTTTATACAGAGAGTGGGAATGAATTTTTAAATAATTTTAAACTTCAGTTTCCAATTAAGTTAAAATATTTTGAGCCTTTTTATGCTGTAAGTATAATGTAAATTGTTGACCAACTATTTAATAACAAAAAATAATAATAATAAATCTATACTAATATTATAAAGAGAGAGAGCGAGCGGATTTTTCTGTGTTTATATGTTCGAGGTAATCTTCGGAACCACTGAACCTATTTGAAAAATTCCTTCACTGTGTGAAAGGTGCAATCGTACTGAGTCACATAGGCTATAAATTATGCATATATGTCTTTATACTATTTTTTAAAACTAATAAGTTCTCTTCGCTACCAGTTTATGTATCGTACTGTTTTGTTCTTATACACGTAAAATTAAAACCCGATTGCTCTGCATATATCACGATGCCAGCAGAAGAACCACAAAACTTTTTAATGTATTTGAGGCTGCAGAAGATCGGGTTTGTAGCATTCTATTAGCCTAGGATATTGAAAACCGTTTAGAGTGACATAATATTGCGCATCAAATTTAATTAAATGAAATATATCTGCGATTCGCTTCGGGAAAATTAGTTTTTGAATTCTATTAGCGTAGATAGGTGATAATAATCCGTGTTTTTGAAAGTCGTAATTTTGCAAGCATTCAAAAAGTACATTTAGTTTGTTTACAACTATTTTAACTTTTATGTCAACTTTTAAACACTATTGCTGTATGGCAAACATTTAAAAAAGATCTCTTCGACGACATATTGCAAGGAGAGCGTCAGCAGAAGTACGTTGATTGTCGTTCAATGTCAAGCGATATAAAAATTAAACGCAAAATTTGTGAATGAAGCGGACACTCAACAGGGGACTTTTGTTTGCCAACGCCGCAGTGAATCAACAAAAAAATTCTGCGTATTAAAACATGATTGGTACATGAAAACTAGGAACGTACATTAATGTTGATCGGTATACCCGGTGGAACTGGAATAAATAAATAAATTCAACACTATCAAAAATCAACCAACAGGCTTCTGTGATGTTTTTTTACGGAACTGCGGGGACTTTAATTAGAGGTACAAAAACTGACCATTTCACATTTAAACTACTTTGAATATCTCCTCCAGAAAGAATCCATATTTTTAACAAGAAAACGAGCAATTGGGAGAATTTCTTTAATAGGGTACTCCTCTGGACTTCTCTTCATGCTTCTAAAATTAAAGGCGATATCCTGATAATTTTATTGCGTAAATTTAATTTGTCTATTCTGTTCAATGGAATTCAATCCCAATGAAATTAACTACGGAATAATAGGATTTCGAGTATTGCTCTTACAGCACCAGCAGCGTATCAGTTGGCTCATAATCCTTGCATCCCCATGGTCCCCGTATATTTTCTTTTCGAATTTAAGTGATTACAATATCCAATGAAAATTTCGTATGCTATTACCATCGGTAAACGTACATTTATACGATACGTAGGCCAACGTTACATACGGGAAGATTGTATTGTTCAGTGGGAATAATATGTTGGTCTCTTTTGATCTGGAAATGAGGGATCAATTTGTTTCAAACCTCATAAAAGTGAAAGAAAAAATTATTTCTGACTATAAATTTTCAAATTAAATAGTACCTTTATAATATTCATTTAAGATAGATAGTTTTTTAACTCGAACTAGGTCGGGACTAGTATATAATAAAAATAAATAGATGTTTAATAACAATGATAGTATTTAAGATTCAATTTACAAACTTATAACAGAAAAAAAAAGAACTTTAAATATTCACACATTTTTGTTGACGCTTATAATATCCTACACTAGTATTATTATTACGAAGAGGGTATGGGAAGCGTTCACATGTGCCCTAGATGTTGTGTTCACAAGTGTCTCATCATCTACCTTAAAACTAACTTGCAAATATAAAAATTCCTCCTTTAGTAAAGGAGTGGAAACAGTGACATAAATTTACTTAAATACTCATATTATGGTTTAAAATCATTAAGTTTAGCATATAAGTTAGTTTAAAATATGTTTCCACGTAAAGAAGACAAAATTATATAATACAACTGCTAAAACAAAAAGTTGTCACTACAGAAATACAAACTGGCTCATTGCTCCGAAAGTTTGGCCAAGAGGTAGGATTGGTACTACCATTACTTGAGAATTGCTCAAGATTTTTTGTTTGAAGTTATCTTAGTAAAATTTTTATACAGGCCCCAGGGCCCCTAATTTATATTTAGGGAAATAATCTCCATTGAAAAATAATTCCAACACAAAAAAGTTTGAAATTAGTATGACCAATATTCATCAAGATATGAAGCGCAGCGCTTTGTGACTTAAACCACCTTTCACTCGCCGTCAATAACACTTTTGGGGGGAAATATAGCGGTTAACAAGTGTTTAAAATTATATGTGTGCAGGAGTGTAGTTTTTCAAATTGTTCGAGGTTTGTAGTGTGTTTTTGCGTATCACGGCATAACATTTGCATTTATTTTTGAATAGCAATGAAAAATATAAATACCTTGTTTTTCTTACATTGACGACCTGTCATTCTTCTGAAAGGACGATAAGTTCCAATCTCATCTTCTGTATAACCCCTTAAAACTTTGAAATGGAATATCTCCTTGAGTTTTGTACAAAAGTGGAGTTTTTTGTGTGAGTAATATTTTTCAATGGAGATTATTTCTCGATGTATTAGTTAGGGCACCTAGGGCCGGTATAAAAAGTTAAATTTTGAATTTTTGACTCATTTTAATTTTGCTTCAAACGTTCAATATTCTAACTCTGCATCTGATTTTGAACATTTTTGCAATCGGATGAATACATCTAGGAAAAACGGTTGCGAAAATAAAGGTCTTGCAGCTTAAAACGGAACACCCTGTATATACAGTCATTTATAGTAACTAAGTACCATGCGTGACAACTTTGAACCTCTTTAAATGTTTAACATATCTGAATTCAAAAGAAACTGCAGAAAGTTAAAAGCTGCACTCTACTGAAAAAGTTATAAACTGTTTTTTCTACTTTTTTTTTCAAAATAATTTGAAAGCGCTGTGTACAGCTAAACGTACAGATCAGTAATTATGTTATTGTTGTGTGGAAAATACTCTAGATGATGATTTAAAGTCATTAAAAGCTTTCGTTCCGCATTGTAAAAATCTAAGTAATATAATAAATTGTAGAAAGCTTGTGATGTTATGAATTTAGTTTTAAAAAGAGCTCTATTGACATCGTAGCGAATTAATTTCCACTTTTTGGAATAGCAATATATTTTTAACATAAAACCCCTTTTTAAATTGAAACTTAGAATTTAAAATTAAATCATAGATTCCTTAAATATTCGAAAAAATTTCACGTTAGTAAAATTACTTTTAATACATATTCAGAAAAAATAAATAATAAAAGTTTTAAAATATTTCCTTTGAATGAAAAAGAAAAAGAAAAAAAAATATATTTTGGAAAATTGTAAGAAATTCCTAAAAATTATTACTTTCGAGATTTTCTTAGAAAAAGAAAAGAAAAAAGTAGTACATTTTATCATGACAAAGATTTTCCAATAGCTTTTTATTGCTTTGCTGTATACCGTTAAAAAACATTTTGTCACGAAATATTTCAGTTTTCTAATTTCAACGATATCGTATTCCAGCCATTAAAACTATCAATCATTTAACGGACGTACAAAGAATTGATATGGTGTCAACATCAGATTATGTATAATTGAAATTACTACTTAAAAGTCAATAGTCACATTAATGAGTAATATTATTATTTAAAAAACCGTTAAACATTTCTTGCTACAAAGTTTTTTCGTCTACAGCTACCATCATTTATATTTATTAAAACTTCATTATAAGTTTGAAATGATCGATAACAGAACTTTGAAATCGAGGATAATTGCCCGTTAATCTAACAAACTAAGTATTTGTTTATTTACTTTTTTTTTTGTCTTGGTGCAAAATTTATTAACCTCCTCCCAACTCCGCAATTATTAGCCCATGAATCGTAATTGCTTGACAGCGTAATAGCATAAAAGATTCCACCGAAATAATCTATAAATTAATGATAATAGCAGTAGACATCTTTACTGCGAAATTATATTTTTACGATACTTCTCCCCTTATTATCCAGATTTATCTTTCTTTCAATATCTCATCAACTCCGCATCGCTGAGATCATCACTGCTTAAACTTGTAATTAAAAATAATCAAAATATTTTTATGAATGAATGCATTTATTACCTACGAACAATTCTGCAAAACATTTATTGTGCAACAATTGAAAAACAATCATTTTTAAGCACTATTGCACTGTAATAATTAATATTAATTAGTTGTATAATTTAGAAAAAACTTTAAAACCTAAAATCAACAAAAATGTGATTTTTTTTCAATGTTAACAAAAAAAATTTCCTATTTGCGATTTATTTAGTTTTTCAATCGATTCTTCGTGTTCAAATTTTTTACCATCGTCATTGTAGTACATTAATATATAAAATGCTGTTTTAAACCTTCATGAAAAATATTTATTAAACTAGTAATTAGTTGTATAATTAAGAAAAAATCTAAAAAACTAAAATTCATCAAAAATATTAATTTTTTTCTATGTTAATAAAAAGAGTTTGCTGCCGCCTGCCTTGTCTATTGGTCAGAGAAATCTGACTGCCACAGGGATGTCCTGGTTCGAATCCCGGCATAGGCATACTTTCTCTCTCCTGTCCTTTTACTTTCCTTTACAAAAAAGGAAGTATTGTATTCGCGAAAAAAAATTTCACTCAAAAATCGACCTTAATTTCCATTTTGCTCACCCCCCCATGAATGTTGAGTTTTTTTTAGACTCGACTACACGTGGATAAGTGCCTAAGAGCGTATAGACACGCGAGATATCCATTTTGACGATTCCCGAGTTAGTTACAACGAGTTTTTTCGTGACGTCTGTATGTACGTATATATGTATGTGCATATATGTGCGGATGTGCGTATGTATGACGCATAACTCAAGAACGGTATGTCCTAGAAAGTTGAAATTTGGTACGTAGACTCCTAGTGGGGTTAGTTGTGCACCTCCCCTTTTGGTTGCATTCGGGTGTTTCTAAGGGGGTCTTTTGCCCCTTTGGGGGGGGAATCATTGTTAATTTCGATGTTAACTCAAGTTGTGTTATAATTTGTCGGACACTTGGCGATATATCGCAAGTCTTTTGGTTGCCAAGTTTTGTCACCAATTTGGCTACAAATTTGGGGATTTTTTTTCAATCTGGTTTTAATTTGGCCACTGCTGGTGATATTTAGAGAGTAAACTATTGAATCCATAGACTAATAATAAGAGTAGACCGAGCTTTCTCATTCTTGCTGATAAAGAAAATTGGTTCATAGATGTATCATGTGACTAGTGGAAGGGCTTGGCGAAGACTTTGGCACCATGGTTGCTAGATGGCAGCATTATCTATAGATTGGCACTCGACATGTATTTTAAGACTATGTGTTTTCATTTAAAAAAAACTTCCAGGTGCAGAGATTGAACTGTTTTTCTTTTAGTTATGCATTATTTTGACATTAGTAATAGTTTTTGATCAGTTTTCGGTAACTTTTATTTCATTTGGAGCTGTCAGCGTTGGCGTGAACGAAATGGCGTAAACGTTTTGCGTTAACGCAAAAATGTACTAATCGGTATCTTAAATTGAAACTGTAGGTAAAAATCTTATTGTTTGCTGATTCCTATTGGTCGCTTGCATCTTTTATTGCTTAGAGAGTTATTGAAATTGACTAAAGAAAATGCACAATACTATCTAAACGAAAAACTCACTATATTAACAAAATATTTACAACTTGGAATAACAAATTTACAAATCGGACTCCATAAAAGATCATTCTTCCGTGTTCCATCAATTCTATTTATTTTATTTCGCGGTGGCGTTGATCGTCTGCTACGATTAACGCCCGCTGTTGCTGGGATATCCACCAGTCACATGGTTTGGTTTATGAGCAGCAAAAGGGTTGCCATAGCTCGGTCTACTCTTATTATTAGTCTATGATTGAATCACTTTAAAATTACCAATAATGGTAAAAAGGCATTAATTGGAGTAAAAGGAAGTCATGTGAGGCGCACATCAACTCGTTTTATATGAATGTGTTGTTATGCTGTGAATGGTTGCCTACCCTATAAACGGGTCCTTATGGCATGTGTGTACTGCGGAAGTCGGACTTCACAACAAATTCCGGTACAGTTGGAGAAGTGAAGAAGCGCACCCCAAATTTCCAGCCTAGCTGGCACACGACAACAAGGACAACAAAAAAAAAAAAAAAAATAGCTTGCTATTTGCGATTGTTATTTTGTTTTCGAATCGGTTCTTAAATTTTTACTATCATCATTGTAGTACACAAATGAATAAAATGCTATTTTAAACCTTAAGAAAAAAATAATTATTTAAATGCTATCAAAATTTTCTAATGCATTTTGAATAGAAATTAACATCATAAAAGTCATTACTTCTATGAAGAATGATTATTGAAAAATCAGTTTTTTTTTAAAAATATAATTTAATGAAACTATTGTTTTCTAATAACGTTTAGGTCTGATATAAGATAAATTTTTTTTATAATTCTGTTTTAGAGTAGAAAATATTGCCGTGCAAAGCGCAGAAGTCGTATCTGCATCTGAGTTCAAAATGTGAAATTGCTGTTAAAAGTTGTGCGTATCCATGTATTTGATACAGATGCAACTTTTTCAGATTTTTTAAAAACATATTTCCTATTCGCAAATGACCCAAAAACATTGTATTTAGCTAAAATATGAGACAAAGAATTACTTGGTGGCCGTAACTCAATTTTGATAAAAAGTGCAGATACGATTTTTGTGCTAAGCACGGAAGAATAACCATCAGTTACAGTAACGATTTGATAAGCAATAAGTTAAATTTTATTCTTCTTTTTACCAAACAATTGAAATGTTCTTTTTAACGACAACTCGGCATACTTTTTGTTACGTAGTGTATTTCTTTCAACCATTTTTTATATAAATCAATTAATGTTGTTATTACAAAAGTTATCAAATTAACTAACCACTTTTAAAATGTTTACAATAATTTATTTAACAAATCATTCATAGAAACTCATTTATTAAAATAGCGAAACAAGTTTCTATTTTATTTTTTAACAGGAATCACAACTACAGTCTGTAATATTAACAGTATAACGCGTGAGTATTGCTTGATTCAAACAGCTTTTATAAAACTTTACAAAAAGGAAAAAAAAAATGCGATAAATAATAATTGATACAATATTAAAATATCATCATTATAATCATAAAAATGATGATGATCATAATAGTAGTAGCGGTTGTTTTATTTGCATTTCTAATATTTTTTTTATTTTCATTACTCTTATTACTAATCCAATACCAATAAGTATTATTAAGGATTGTATTAATAATTTAATGAAAATAACTATAATTACAATAATGATAATGATGATAATAACAATAATATTACAAAAAATTAAATAATACATTTTTTGCCTTTTAGTGTTCTGAAGGCTTTTTAATCACTTTTTTCTCTCGAATCCTCAGTTATTGTTAACGAAATCAGGAGTGCGGACAAACTGTAACCTGATAATTAACGAATCAAAATATTTTTGTGTAATTAAATTAAACTAATTTCATTTATTTACATTTACAAAGTTTAGCATTAGTTTTTATCATCGAATTTTCCAGTGGCCATGTTGAATTGGAAATCAGCCTTGGTTACTATTGTAGTTATTGTAAAAAAAATCGTAAAACTAAAAATCAATTAAAAAATTTAATTATTTTGCTTGAAAAATGTCCTATTTGCAAATTTTTAATTTGGTTTTTAAATTTATAGCAGCGATAGTCAAATTAAGGATTAAAAAATCAATTACTGTAGATTTTACTTTTCACAAAGAAATTGCAATTGTTGTAATTGTCAGTTAGTAAAAATAATTAACTTGAATCTAAGCATACAATAATTAAAAGGAAGAATAATATTTTTAATTATTTTTAGCAATGTTAAAGAAAAAAAAAAAGGAATTTTTCATCCATTGGTTTTTAACTCTTTTTAAACTTGTATTTAAAATAATTAATCAATTTCATTTCTGGAATCAATTCATGATAAATTTTTGATTATTATAATATAATATAATTTTCGTTTATTAAACAAAGCAGAAAAAGCTGGGCATGATTTGAAAAGCACATAGATTAAAATGAACAAATATTCTTAACTAATAATATTATAAATAATATTTTTTAAGAGTTAGTTTTTCGTTATTTAAATTAAACAAAAATTAAACTGGCACTTAAAATAGCGTAGCATAGATGGTCAAAATTTACATCACAAAACCTATTTTATATTTGTTGTCATTTAATTGCTGTATATTTAATAAGAATGACAGATCGTAAAAAAAATTGTTTAAAATATTGTAAGTAATTTAAAACTGGACTTAATTAACTATACTGGAAAAATAACATTGCTTAGATAAGTAAAATTATTTACTACACTAAGAACACTTTAATCAATGAAGTAGGAATAAAATGGTTCTTTTTGAACTAGACCAAAGCTTTCTCAAACTTTTTTTCATCATCACGAACTGGTAAAAATGGTGAAAAAAGTAGTTTCCACTGTATATTTTTGTCTTCCTTTTTGTAAGAAAAAGAAAAAGTAAAAACGTATAACATAAAATTATCATTTACAATGACCATTAAATTAAAAAAAACACTTTATAGCAGCATGTATTAAGTGTATAAATTTTAGAAAAACACAATATCAAAAAAAGATAACTGAAAAATACGGTGATTTAGAAAAAAGAGAAAGAAAAAAGTATAAGACGTAAGGAGAGACAGATGTGGGCAAACTCCTGTTTTTCCAACATACAAATACATAGTTAGGGATTCTAAATCCTGTAATTATTGCGTCAATGTAAATCAATATCGTGTAATATTGAACCATAATTTTATTTTATTAGTTTATTTATTTATCAAAATCAAGAGGGAAAAAAACCCTTCAAGACGTAATAAGTGACAAATGTGAGCAAACTCAAGTTTTGCCAACCTTCAAATGCATATAGTTAGGAATTCTATGTTCTGGATTTATAGTATCAACGTAAAACAATATCGTGTAAAACTGTATTCTAATTTTATTTTAATTATTAATACATTCATCAAAATCAATAATAAAAAAATGCAAGACGTAATAAGTGACAATTATGATCAAACTCCAGGTTTGCCAACCCACAAAGACATAATTAGAGATTCTAAATCTTGTAATTATAGCATCAATATAAAACAATATCGTTCAATATCGCATCATAATTTTATTGTATTTAACTAATTGTTCATCAATAAATATAAAAAAAAAGAGCAAGACGTAACAAGTGAGAAATATAATCAGCTTTCACAAAAAAAGCAATTTTCTAAAATGTGTTTGTACTGTTTTGATTTAAAAAAAAATCTAAGTTTCAAACAAAATAAAACAATCACAGAATATTTCAAACATTTCCATCAGCTATGACGCAGAAGATGTAATGAAAACGTAGTGTGCCTCAGGAATTTTTAGGAGGGCGCTGTGCCCTTCTCCTTTCAAAGCAACCCTCGATACGCCTTTCCCTTTTTCTCAATGCCCCCTCCTTGCCCCTTGGAAATTTAAAGAAAAAGTGATCACAAAAGCAAATATTTTTTGAAAGACTAAACTACACGAAAGCATGGCATTGAAACGCAAAAAAAAGTAATAATAAATAAATAAATAAAATAAAATTAAATAAATTAAAAAATAAATAAAGTAAAAATAAATAAATAAATAAAAAGTAAGTTAAAAAGTACCTTCTCTACTGCAAAACTTTTTTTGGCAGGTGCCCTTTAAATTGAACTGAAGTGCTTTTTATCAGGAAGCACCATGCTCCATTTTCGATTACTACGAAATACTTATCTTTTACTGAAGCACTGAACATTAAAACGTACTTGTATTTTGTATACATGGGGTATACAAAAACATAAATACTTATCAAATAAATAAATAAATAAATAAATACAAATGTTAAAATTTATTTTTTTCTTTCATAAGTATTCAAATAAATATTTTTGTATGCACGGGGTATACAAAAACATGAATAAAGAATACTTATCAAATTTTAAAAAAAAATAAATAAATAAAATAAAAATGTTGAAAAGCACCCTTTCTACTACGAATTTCGTATTCGCAAATGTCTTTTTAATTGAACTTAAGTGCCCTTCTATCAGGAAATACCTTTTCTGAGTCCGAAACACATATTTCGTAAAGAAATACTGAGTATTGAAAAGTACTTTGATTTTGTATACGTTATATACACAAAAAATAAATAAAGTAAATAAATAATAATAATTGAAATAAATAAATAAAAACAAAGTTAAAAAACACCTACGCTATTACGAAATTCTTTTTAGAAAGTGCCTTTTTAACAGGAAGCACCCCCTGCTCCTTTTTCGTTAAGGGCGAAAATGTGCCCATGCGTTTAAGAAAGAAAATCGAAACTGAAACTGAAACTCCACTCACCTGGCAGGCTGAACCGGTGAGCTTGGGGATCATAGAATCGTTGTACACCTGTCGAGTCGTGAAACCGCCTTTGGTCACGTTCGCCAGCTTCCGAATCTCCTCCCACTTCTCTTCACCATAAACACTAATGATGTATTGACTAAGGTTCTCCAAGATCAGACCATACATCTTTGAAAGGAATGCAAACAGGTGGAGGCCCTGGTTCTTTTGTTCGAAATGTGGACAGTCAATATTAGTCCCTTTTGTGTTTGGATGCGACAACAGGTTAATAGCTTATCATTTTTCGAACATCCCAAAGACCTTGGGTTGGATTATTGATCACTGTTTAGTTACTCCAGAATGCATCGCAGATGCTGTCTGTATTTAACTTTTTTTTTTGGTAACATAAAACATAATCTTATGTCACGATTACGTTTTTTTTTTAATATATGAAAATGAATTGATAAGTTATTTAAATACGACTATTTTGATGATCAGTCAAAATTACTTAACAAGATATCAATGGTAAATCCATCGATACAAACTAATAAAATTTCAATGCTGAATATCACTTAACATTACCATACATCTTCAAAAATCAATGTTGATTTTGCAACAATTATTTCTCTCGCACAATTTCACATGCTGTTTCTATTTTCAACACACTTCTGTGCAATCAAAGTATTTTTAATCAGAGAAATTTTCTTGATATTATCATTTCAAATTCAGAGGAATATTTAAGTTCGTGCAATTCCAATTCAATGCAGCAGTTTATAAACAAATATAAATAACTCTCTACAGCCGTAGAGAATGCAACAGGTCGAAACGCCGCTTATCACGTTGTCTGCTGTATAGCATCATGGATTCGCAAGAGCAAACTGCAGCTCTTCTGTTTCCATTGGGCGATGACCACTGACGTCACGTTCCGCTTTGGCCAATGACATGAATCCCACGACGTGACATTTTCTCGATGACAAAATAACAAAGAAGAAAAAAGCGAGAGAAAGACCGAAAGGGGAATTGAAGAGAGGCAAAAAATAAGAACAACTCCAAATTTCTTTTTTTATTTATCAAGTCACAGGAAATTCCGCCGCGTTTCCTCCGTTGCTATCTTATGTGGCTACTAGTGAGCAAATCTTCCTGCTCACAAAAAAGTGTGAGGGACAGAGAAGGAACGACATTGAAAAAAGTGGGAAATTGTGAAAAAAATAATTGAAAGAACACTCCTTAAATGAAGGAGACATTAAGTCGGAAATATTTCTCCATCCACGAGACAGATTTTTTTTTGAGGAATTTAATCGTTTGGTATAGAACTTTCGTAGATCTATTTTTAAAACTATTATTTCCGGAATTGAGTCCATCGTCGTTTAATTTTTCCAGGCAATTTTTTTTCTTCATAGGAATTTCCTTTCGTCCTCAGTGTTGCGTGCACAAATTATGTAAATGTCGTTTGGCATTTCACACAAGGCTGAATATGAATTGTTTGGGTATCTTAAATATTCTTGCGGCATTTCTGCAAAAGTTCTAAGCACTGAACTTGTCTTCGTACTTTTGTCATTAGAATAAACATTTGTGTTTTCTCACTATTGAATAATAAGGAAGTTGAGAAACGCAATACTTCATTTCATGAGACCGTATCATATTATTTCCCGACAGTATTTTAATTATAATATTTGTTTTTGGTGTGTGGGAAAAAAATCACACAAGTTTTTTTTTTTTTAACTACTAGAGGAGAAAAAGCATTTTGCTTCCTTTATGCGTGTTTATTTTGAAAAAATAAATAAAAATAAAACGAATCATACAGAGTTACCACTACACGGTTTTGTATTAGTACTCGATTTTATAATCTTTCAGATACACTTCTTTTATACAAATTTAATAGAATGTAAAAATTTTTTCAACTAATTTGTCTTAAACTAATAAAATTACTAAGAAACAATTTTACATTTTTATTTTACATTTTTATTCAATTAAACATATTCATTATTTATTTA
The DNA here is from genome assembly GCF_026930045.1 of Uloborus diversus. Taxonomy (NCBI): domain Eukaryota; kingdom Metazoa; phylum Arthropoda; class Arachnida; order Araneae; family Uloboridae; genus Uloborus; species Uloborus diversus. The sequence continues at coordinate 48,793,438 of NC_072738.1, read as the reverse complement.
CGTACTTTAATACTTATCTTTACCCCTTCATTTTTTTATGCAGTGTTTTTGCAATTTACTTTAGATAATTTTAATTTTTAGTCAAAATATTTTTTAAACCAATAATACTTATTTTTGAACTAAAATAAGATTTTATTGATTTATTAATGTGTATTTTTCTAATTTTAAAATTAAACTCAAAGTCAGCTGAAAAATCGACTATTTTCCGAAAATTACCTTGAACTTCTTCACATTTCATATAGTAGAAATTAATACTTCCATAATTTTTTCCTTTGTAAAATCCTTTGAGAAAGTTAATTATTTTAGAATAATTTTTACTTTAATTGCTTGTAAGCATTTTCAATAAAATCCGCAGAGAATTTCTTTTTAAGACAATACAGTTCAGACATTGAAATAATTTACTATATAATACAACACAGAGTAAAAGGGAGAGGTACAGTACAGTCTTATAAGGAAATTGGTTAAATAACTTTTTGTTTTAAAAATGGTGCGTGGAAAGAAAAGCAACTTAAAATGTTTTTTTTTTTTTTTTCGTTTAGCAATCCAATAAAAAATCAAGAAACAAATCACCAACTGAAATTTTTATTGCATAATTTTATGTTTTATTGTATGAAATTTTGGATCTTGTTTTATAACTTAGTTCAGTCATTATTACACATTTTTATATTTCATTGTATTAAATTTAGATTTAAAATGCCATTGCATTTTTCCGTTTGAAATTCCCGACTATCTTTCCATTATAAGAATACGTCGATTACATGAGCTGTTTTTGAGCGCTTTCATATAAAGGCTGTTATTCAATAAAATCAGTAGGAAATATAATTAATAGTACCTTATTTTACACTTAAATAATTAGTATATAATTTTAGAGCGAAAAGAAAATAATTTGCATTCCCAACTTTAAGAAACGCCAAAACAGATGAATTATATCAATACCGATATTTTTCAAATTTTAAAACGTTACGATGTTTCTGCTTTTTTTTTTCCTGAAGAATTATTTGCTAGAAATAAATTAAATTACTTTAATATTTGATGGATTAGTTCTGTCGTACAACTCATATTTCTGTTATAAAACTAAAATTAAATCTTTCATTTGCGCATAATTAAATTTCATTCCATTTGAGTTATAGCTGCAGTAATTTACTTAATAGATAATATACATACTAATTGGACACAAGCTCTTCCGTGAGGTATAAGTTCTAAATTTAAGTGGACTCGATTAATTGAACCAAAGTAAGTTTAAAAATCAGTACTAGCAAAAATTTACAAGAAGAAATAAATTTTTCAATGATTGCTAAATTGCAAGTAAATGAGAAAACATTAGTTTATTTACTTCAAATCTAACTATTTCACACCTGATCTCGTCTACAATTTAAATTTATGAAGCAAGCTTTATTTACAGCATTAAAAATGTAAGATAAAATAACAAAAGTAGAGAACATAATTTTAGAATGCATAGAATAAAATTTTAAGTTCTACCTTCAAGAAGTATCAAAAACAGACAAGTTATAATAATAATTGTACTTACACAAAGTTAAAAGAGTACTTTATTCTTGAAGAAAATGTTTAAAGAATGCTTTGCTTTGTAATTTTTTAAAATAAATCTATAACATTTGCTTGTCAAAAATTCCGGTGCAAACGTAAACTTAAATATTTAATTCTGTGAAAGTATTAGTCTTTTTTCCGACTTTTTTTTAAGATAAAACTTTAAGAGTATCAAGTAAAATAAATATTTTGCTAAGTTTCGAAGTTCAAAACGGTGACATCTTTATTTGACTATTATTGATATCATTATAAGAATATAAGAACAAAGCAAACGTCTTAGAAAAAAAACAGACTTTTTTTTAAAATTAAGGACATTAACTATATTATTTTTTTCTTTTGAATTCTAATTATCTCATAAAAAAATCGATTATTTTTATGATTTAGCTTTATTTTTTTTATTACAAAAAATGTACCTACTTAAAAGCGCGAAGTTTTTAAAAGCAAATACATTTCAAAATTTCCAAATTGCACAGTTAATAATGCAAATAAATAATGTCAGAACTTACTTTTTTTTTGTTCTTTTAAACTGAATAATCTTAATGATTACGATTTCACCCACTGATTATATTTTTTTTCAGATAAAATCACCGATCTCACATATTAAATTCAGACTTCTGTCAACATGGGACGGAATAACACATGCAAAGTGATAAGCAGACAACGCGACAAAATTGAATATGATTTGAATCTCACAAAAGTGTGCACAAATTTGAAATGCAATGCACTTAATAATATGCAACTTCAACAGAATTTGAAAAAAATTGTCATGCAGTTTAAATTCAACAAGTTGTTCCCTCAAACACGAAAATTAGATCTTTACTATCTTCCACACACTTCAATTTATTATTTTCAAATCTAATCGTGCGATCTTCAGCAGATTGTTTAACCATGCATTCCGAATTTGTGATTAGATCCTGGAACTGTCGCTCAAGCATGGAATCTCGCTTTTTTTCCGAACACTTTTCGGTCTATCACAGAGAATACTACCACATTCCTCTAGAAGTTGATCTCTCTTCTTTCGGGTATTTATTTCCAAAATCTTGGCAGTCCAAACTCAGGCTGTTGTCAAGATCTAATCGAGTTTTAGCGTAAGCATTCTTTAAATGCTCGACTACGCTGGAATAAAAATGACTTCCAAACGACAAATGGGCTATTTTGGATAAGAAGGTGTTTTAATAGACAGCACCACGTGACTAAAATAAGCGCCGAGCGACCAGCTGTCTGCTGATGCTTTTTGATAGTGCATATCCGGACTAAACTACCCATACTCTAGAGGTTTATCAACCAGCCATTGGAATATGAATATCCCGAAATTGTCAAGAACCTCCACGGCCATTTTGGCTCTTCGTCCAATAATCTTTGCCAGTGTCTTTCGAACTTTGCTGGCACATTAATAATTTATAACGTACAGTAGTAAAAAAAATTCTTTAGGTGCTTAATCTAAAGACAATTAAGGGCAATTTTTTTTTTTTTAAATAGTGTAAAATAACATTAACTGGCGATCCTCGAGTGTCTCCTACACTTACATTATATTTTGTGACTGAGGTGTGCATGAATTTTTTTATACACACCGTTGAAGTTGGAATCTGAACATCTTAAAGTACATTTGTAAAATATTCTATGAGTACTTTGTCTTAAGACAAATTACCAATAGAACTATAGTTTTTTTTCGGATTTTTTCCCCCCAAAATTTGGTACTACAGATTTTTCTCTGAATTACCTCAACTTTTACCTGCTGCAAGGAAAATTTTAAAAAGTTGCATCAATTTCTAAACTGCGGATCCTGTATTGACTCAATTTAATAAATCCTTACTTTAATTTCAAAAATCAATTTTACTCAAACTTTTTTCGCTAAGTTTATTGATGCAAAGTATTCCGAGTTTTCTCATAAGTGTCCTGAGTTTTCACTTTTCAATGTTGCTGCTATGGGTTTGAGTGGAGTAACTCTGTATAATCAATGCGAGATTATTTAAAATGTGCTATCTTCACGAAGCTTTCCGATTGTTGGAAAAATTTGAAAGCTACAAAGATCAGCAAAACTTCGTTTGGTGGACTCGAATTTATTTTTAAAAAAAGTCCTAGTTTCAATAAAAATTGATATTACATACGTATTGTATCAAAAAATAGAACATTTTGAATTAAACAAAAATAAGCAGACAATGGATGAAACTTAATTGCCATCGTAGTCACAAACGTCAGGAATAAGAATACAAAGACGCTTTCTGAACAAAATTCTCTATAATTAAAGTAAAATAAATAAAAAAGCTTTCCAAAAACGATTTTCATTGAATGCGAATAACTGCAGCATTGCACAAATATGCATTGATAGTTAAAATTTAGTTTTGACACATTTTTTACGTTGGTTTTATTTTAGCCTAGTTTCCCTTACAATTAAAACAACAACAATAAGTGAAATGAGCTTTTAATATCTTGTCAAAATAGCTCTAAACAGAGTAATAAAAGGAAATTAATACAATAAACCAGAGTCGGACAATTTTCAGGCTAAAAGATATTTTTGCCAGGCCAGTGGAAAAAACCATGGCATAAATGGAAAAAAATAACGGAAAAATGAAAAAAAAAAAAAATAATAATAATTTGAATTTTTGGCATCTTGAATTCAAATTATGTTTTTCGCAATCACGAGCGTGTGTGTGTATGAATGCGCTTGTGTGTTTGTGTAGGCGCATGTGTGTGGGTGCGTGTGTGTGTATGTATGTGTGTGCGTGCTGTGTATGCAGTTCGTGTGTGTACGCGCGTGTGTGTGTAGGCGTTCGTGTGTGTATGTAGACATATGTGTGCAGGCATTCAGGCATGTTTGTGTCTATGCGCAGGCATGAGTGGGTGTAGGCGTGTGTGTGTATGCGCGTGTGTGTGTAGAATATGGACGCAACCTGGAGACGGTTTTCGCAAGAGGAGCAGCATCGTGAGGCCGGCCGACGCGACGCGACGCGACGGTGGTGCTGGCAGAGGGTGCTGGTGGGAAAATAAAATGATAGGAATTCAAAACAGTCAAGTGAGAACAATAAGCAATCGTGATTGCTCCAAAAAAAAAGGAGTAAGGAATTACAAAGAAAATTGAAATAGAATTCTGTTAATTAAGGTATGGGAATGATATGCATACTACACTGAAAGTAAATTATTTTATTATGAATTATATTAATTTAATAAATTGAAAAATTTTGTATAAGTAAATAGTAGTAAGAGCAATCGTTTTAAATCTCCCCTACAACATGTGGCAATATAACATAGCAAATATGCTTGAAAGTTTAATTATTTTAATAATAAAATTTTTGAGATAAGTAAATTTATTAAAAATTAGAGTTGGCATGTTTTTGCCCAGGGAGGGGGCGGGGACTACCCTGGCAAAAATATTTTTGCCAATATTTGCCAAAGTGGCAAATAGTATGCTTTATTTATGGACATTGTGTGTAGCTAGTTTAATATTATAGTAATTTTATCTGTATTCTAACAATTTTAATGTTTTGTACTTAAAATATTCGATTCTATCAGTAAAACAGTAATCCACCTGTTGGGTTTGCACCGTTTGAATAAAATGCTTTTCGAATTAATAAAATGTATGCAGACAGAAAACTATTAAATTGTCATAACTATCAAATAAATTCTTATTTTTTAGTTAATTTTTAGAAGAGAGGTAATGTGAATTTCGTAATGCTATCGGAGTAATAAAAATTTGAAGAGGTAAACTACAACTGGTATGAGTTATAAGTATGAAAAATGAAAGCATGAGACATATTAAATTACATTTTTATAATTGAGAATTACTCATACAATAGTCCCAGTTCATTTGAATTCAATTAAATTCAAAACATCAGGACTTATTTTTATGTTTCTTTTTAAATATTGCATTGCAATACGCAAGCTTTAAAATATTGCCTATTTCTACGAGCATTAATTTAAATCATTTTAATTATAAATTAATATTGGTCAAAAACCTAATTAAATATCGATTGTTTGTTTTGATTTAAGTTTTAATTACACTATGTACAAATTCATATTGTTCTTTTGTACATTTTTATAACCTCACAGCCAGTTTCTCAGTTTTTGTAGGTTTTCTCCAGTTTTTGACACTATCCTTACAAAAATGACATCTTGCCGGCAAAACGACCAACCCTGTCAAAAATTTTAATTGATAAGATTTATTTTTTCCGTTTTCATTTAGATTTTCAAGCTATTTAAGATTAACAAAAAATGGTTGAATAATATAGAAAATTATTAAGACTTTTTTTCCTCTGAAGAAATTTGATATTTTTTCCCTTTAATTGGGTAAATGGATAGCTGAAGAAAGTAATTGTGAAACGCAGAAAAACTACCTGTTTATCTCCAGCTATATAAGACAATCAAGACAATCATCTTTACATTATAAGTTAACAATTACTTTCCTGTCTTAAATACAAATTTTTAATTTAATTTTAAAGTTTAAAAAATGAAAACAATTTTTTTAATATTTATTCTTTTAAGCAAGTTAAATGTTACATTAACATTTAACTAGCTTAAAAAAAAGCAAGAAAGCAAAAAAAGCTAAAATAAGAATTTCATCAAAGCATGTTTAATGTTTCGAATAAATTTGCTGAGGAAAACATTGTAAAACAAAAAAATTACATAAGTGATCCGTGCATATTCCATTTTTGCCACTTTGGCAAAAACTGGAAAAAAAATTTTTTTTGCCAGACCAAAAAGCATGAGTTTTCTTCAGTGGTCTCCTCCCCCCCCCCCCATAGAAAAACTTGCTAACATTGCAATACATTTGAAAATTAAAAAATTGGAAGTAGAATCATGAAAAGACATCCCCGTTCCCAAGAAAGTTTAATTTGATAAAACGTTCCGATTTTGACGAAACAAGATTTGTACAAAAGATCTAGGCCAGGACATCTCACTTTTTAGTTTGAATACCTTTTTTCTTTGCTCAAATTTGAACTTAAAAAAAAAATAAGTAGTCAATAATCTTCAGGACCGATTGATCATCGTGATGATTTTTAATACTACGATTTCTCTCTTACCGTTTTTTTTCTCTCAAAATAATGTTTCAACATTTTATAAAATATATATATAAAATCTTCATATTATTGTTAATAAAGTTACATTATACTAACTAGACATGAAAAATCAAACATTTTGTTAGTTGCCTACATTCAGCAGACGCTTTTAACACAGTAGCTACTTTTTGTGCTATTTGTAAATACTTTATTCAAAACTTATATTCTTTATGGGAAAAAAAGTTAATCTTCAGCAAGGAATTAAAAGTAGATAAATTCATTGACACATGAAGCATACTGCAACATTGAAAATGCGCATATTTATTCAAAACATAAAAATTAAATCAACAAAAGTAATATTCTTTCAAAACATCAATTTTTGTTATTAAAAAAAACTTAAAATATGTACATGAAACTTTTAAAAATCAAATGATAAGTAAACTAATGAAATAAAGTGAAGGACAGTTTAATGCAGGAGGAAGTACATAATGAATCAGCAAGAAATTGTTACGTTCTGGAAATCCTGAAATACTCAAATATTCAAGTTTTTGCGTTACAATGTAAAAGTACTCGGATTTAATTCTTAATTAGTGTAACGTGAACGTCAGCTGTGAGGAAGAATTTCAATATTTTTAAACAGTTTAACGCAGGAGGAAGTACATAATGAATCAGCAAGAAATTGTTACGTTCTGGAAATCCTGAAATACTCAAATATTCAAGTTTTTGCGTTACAATGTAAAAGTACTCGGATTTAATTCTTAATTAGTGTAACGTGAACGTCAGCTGTGAGGAAGAATTTCAATATTTTTTAAAGCAAATTTTGTATTGTTTGTCTATGTTTTAGGCAGTACACTTTCATGCTACATGTTATACCTATGCTTCAGAAACGTACATTAATTTTCTGTTAGTAAATTTATTTATCTTGGTTTATTTTCCGAAGAATACTTAAAAATTAAAAAAATGTTGAGAAGTATTTTTTAAATATTTTCTCCGAATATTAACGGGGCAAAATACGAATAGGCAAAGCGGTTAATTACGGCCGATCACCAATTACTCTCGCTTAATAATATAATATAATAATTAAGCAAAACCAAATAAGTTAGTTTGTATAGTAAAGCTAACGTACAATAGAAGAAAACGAGCTGAACATCACATGACTTTCTTTTACTTCAATTTAATGATAATAGTGCCTCGGAGTAAGCAAAGAAACATTTTAAATGTTTTCACCCCAAGTTTGCTGCGAATCGAAGCAAAGATAACGTTTTATACAGATCAATCTTCCCAATATTGGCAGTTTTAATGTGATTCAACGGTTAACTCCCCCCCCCCCCAAAAAAAAAAAGCCAAATGGAAACCAGATTTTTAAAAAAAATGTCACCAAGTTTGCGACAAAACTTGGCGACCAAAAGCTTGGCGATATATTGCCAATAGTTTGCCCAATTATAACAGCACATGAGTTTGCATTGAAATTAGCATTGATTTTACCCCAAAAAGGTCTAAAAGATCCCCTTTGGAACATCTGAATGCAACCAAAAGGGAAGGTGCACAACTAGACACCTCTAGGAGTCTACGTACCAAATTTCAACTTTCTAGGACATACCGTTTTTGAGTTATGCAAGATACATACGTACATACACACATACGCACATACATACGTACATGCGGACGTCAAGAGAAAACTCGTTGTAATTAACTCGGGGATCGTAAAAATGGATACTTCGGGTGTCTATACGTTCTTAGGCATATAACCACGTGTGGTCGGGTCGAAAAAAAGCTCAATATTCATTTGGGGGATAGCAAAATGGAAATTTAGGTCGATTTCTCAGTGAAATTTTTTCCCGCGAATACAATACTTCCTTTTTAGTAAAAGGAAGTAAAAATGCGGAAAAGTGGAAAATGAAAAGAAAAAAAAATTGCAGTTAATGTGCAGTTTACCTGCCCACGGCAGTATACTGTGCCAGTTTAAATTGCGCCGTAACTACATCATTGAAGGAAATTTTTTTTTCGAACTATATAGGTACCTGTAACTCAGCTCACTGTGAAATTTGAAAGCTTCGTAGCGTGTTCTGATCCCTGTAGAGACAAGAGAAAACTTATAACGTTACATAATACAAAGAAGATGTTATTACGTAAAGATTATTCTTTTATTATACATTGCGTAAAAGCAGAAATTTAAATTTATTTTCAAACTTTAGTTTTTATTTAAATGAAACTATTTTGTCTTTTTGTTTAAGGTAGGTAGTATGTAACACTAAACTGTTAATCAACTATTCAGTAACAAATAAATTTAAGAAAACAAAAAAAAAAAAAAATATATATATATATAAATAAATAAATAAATATTTTTAAAAAAAAACGTAATTAACAATAAATTTACAAACTGATTTTGTGTAGAAAAATCATACTTACAAATATTTACGCATTTTTTAACACTTATAATATTTTACAGTGCTATTAATACTACGGAGAGGACATCGGAACTGTTCACATTTACTCCTAGATGTTGGGTTCACACGTGGTCCATTTTCTACCTTAGAACTAACTTGAAAAAAAAAAAGTTTAATTTCATAAAAAATATACATGGTCATGAATTTAATTTAATGTTTATATAGTGGATTGCAATTATTGTTAAGCTTATCAGTTAGTTTAAAATTTGTTTTCACGAGAAAAAGACAACGATAAAATTCATGCAGCACCTCTTAACAAATAAGTTGTCACCACAGAAACATAAACTGGCGCATTGCTCCAGAAGTTTGGTCAAGTAGTAGTACTGGTACTGCCATTACTTGGGAATTTCATAATATTTTTTCCTTGACATTATACCAGTAAAACATACCATGATCACATGTTCCACCTTTTCCCAAAATGAATTTCAAGCTTTGGTTTAGAGAAGTAATATTTAAAATATTCACATTATTAAAAGTGATACTGTGCAAAGTATTGAAAACCATTGCTACATTAACCTCGTTTTATGGTATACAATTATGTGCTGTTTGATCAAAAACAAAACCGAGAGGAAAGTTCTAGTTCATTATGCCTCCGCCCATCTGGAGAAAGTTCTGGATGCGCTAGTATGTACGTGTGTATGTGAATTTCAATGTACCGAGTCCGGCCACAGTTTAAAATAAAAACGAGCTGGTGTGTGCATCACATGACTTCCTTTTAAGCCAATTTAATGTTATTTCTCCATTTTTGGCAAGTTTAATGTGATTCAAAATATCACTAACAGTGGCCAAATTAAAACCATATTTAAAAAAAACACCAGATTTGTCGCCAAGTTGGCGACAAACTTGGCGACCAAAAGCTTGACGATATATTGCCAAGTGTTTGCCAAATTATAACACCACTTGAGTTTGCATTGAAATTAACAATGGTTTTACCCCAAAAAGGTGTAAAAGACCCCCTTTGGAACATCTGAATGCAACCAAAAAAGGAGGTGCCCGATTAGACCCCACTAGGAGTCTACGTACCAAATTTCAACTTTCTAGGACATACCGTTTATGAGTTATGCAAGATACATACGTACAAAACACACATACGCACATACATACGTACATACGAACGCCACGAGAAAACTCGTTGTAATTAACTCGGGGATCGTCAAAATGGATACTTCAGGTGTCTATACGCTCTTAGGCATATATCCACGTGTGGTCGGGTCGGAAAAAAATAAAAAATCAACATTCATTCGAGGGTGAGCAAAATGGAAATTAAGGTCGATTTTTGAGTGAAATTTTTTTTCGCAAGGAAGTAGTAAAGGAAAAGGAAGTAAAAAGGAGTAGCAGGTCTCACGATGTATGATAATTTGTAACAATTGAGATAGGATCAGGTGAGGTGGAATGGGTATAAAAACAGGTATTTTTAAAATGATTATCAAAGTATTCAAATTTGGTATAATACAATTAAAAAACCATAACTGAGTTTTTACATTTCAACTATACACTTCACATATCCATAGTAATTATTGCTGAAATAATTTTATTGTTTAGTGAAAAAGCTATTACTTCAAAGTCTGTTCTTATACCCATTCCACTCCATTGGGTGGGGTGAAATAGGTAATGTTTTTTTTTAATTAAATTTCAGTGTGAGAAGATGAATTCATTTATTATTTTTTCACAAAAAGTTATTAATAGCATAAGGGTAAAAATCTATTGAACAAATAGTCTGTAATTTCACTGCAATTAAAGGTATAATATCCACGATTATTGAGGACTTGCTGATTTAGTTTTTTGATGATCTGTTCTTCAATCTCCATTTTCACATTATTGGGAAAAGTAAAAACTTTCCCATTAAAGACTTCTTAAGTTTTAGAACATAAGCACGAGTATCTAAAGATTCTAGATTTTGAGCAATAAAATACTTTTAAAATTTCTTAGCAATGTATTCGACTAGCACCCAATCTCCTGCAGATATTGTACTTGTACATAGGCGTGGAAGTTTGATCAGATTGGATTTCAATTTATGGCTTTGTCTAGTGGTTGCAGGCCATAGCTCCTATTAGGCGTTAGGCAAATGATAATTTCATTATCGATAGCATGCTTTACAGTTTCATATGTCAGATGGTTTGCATGTCTTTTCAGATGCCTTACGAAAAGTTTGAACCATTCTCCAAAGATGGTGTCTTCCGTCCAACCAGATTTAGTGCAACTCCATAACATAAGGATTTCAGAATATAAACTTTCGATAAGTGAACAACTTACTTCAGGGAAAAACTTTTAATGAGAGAAAAATGTTGATTCCACAGCCTACGTCATTAAGACTAATATTATATCCATTCCACCCCACTAAAATTTTTTCAGCATATTTCACAAAATGGAATTTTTCTTTTCTGATTTTTTCAGTTGACAAAGAAGACTTCCTTAAATGAAAATAACAGTAATAGAATGCTATCTAAATTCAAACAAAATCCTGAAAACGAAGTTTCGAAGATATCAGTTAGTTTTGATTTTTACAGTGTAACTTTCAAAAAGCCACTAAACTGACTGTTTCCATTCAGTTTTTTTTTCTTGAAATAAAATAAAGCCAAACTATTGTAAATAACATGAGTGTTTTTATTTATTTATTTTTTATTTGGGGTTTTTTTCGGTAATTCGAAAGATTAATAAACTACCCATTCCACCCCACATACCCATTCCACCCCACCTGACTCTATATAAAACTGAAAATTATTCGGTCAACTGTGAAAACCATTTATTCAGATAAAAACTACTAATTTAGTAAGAAATTAAGAAGTTGAAACATATTATTTACTTTCTGAAGGGCATGTTTCTAAAAACTAAAGGTCTGAGCGAATTATTCAACAACCAGTTGCTCTCAAATTCAAAAGAACCATGGCTAAAAAAGTCGTACATCTGATGAAAAATATTACATGAATTATAAATTTATATCGATACACTATATGGATGCATTTACTCAGCTTACAGGTTATTATTGTTCATTATGTGGTCATGAAGCTTTAACTTCTGCGGGTAATTAAGGGTATAAATCATTATCTCTCCTCTGATCACACCTATTCTGAAATGTACTCTTTATTTCGACTGTGGTTATTACCAATCATTACATTCTATTATAATGATTTTGCTTAAACTGCGCCTATGGGTAATGGTTTTTTCACGCATACGCAATAGTACTTTCGTGAAGTTTCACTGCTAATCGAAGCATAGCAAATTAATAGTACCTACTTATTAGCAGTTGTTTTGACAAGATGTTTGGTGTTATAAACATGAATGAATCAACTATTTACATTCTGGTGAGTTTCATGCAGTAGTTCTATAACACTGAAGGCGTTGGCAAAATTGAAGAATCATATTCTGTACATTTCTCCATTACCATGCATTAAAGTTCAAAACACACCCTTCATTATGTTTAAATTATGTGTAGAAAGGACGATTTTATTCCCTATATTCTCACGGGAGAGGTACAGAATGTGATAGAGGCAGGCCCGTCATTCGGGTGATCAGGAGCCATGGTCAACTGACCCCACTGATGAACAAAAGAATAGCACAGGATTTTAAAAAACATTTTTAAATGTATCTTAATGGTTTTTTTCCTATAAAATACATTGAGCATACACCTCCCTTCCCCCCTGGAAAAGTTTGAAATGACGAACCTGGATGGAGGTACTGATATCAAAGACAACATTGATTTCTTAAAAGTTCAAATTGCTCAAAGACAACTCACTTGACTTACAGGCTACCTTATGCTACAATTCTCCTTTGGCTATTCATTTGAAAACATAAATCGTGTGGTGGTTATATTACTGTCTTAAAGACTGCATTTCATTTCCAAATCTTGAAGCAAATGTCTGTAAATTTTTATAGCGTTGGTTGGGGGAAGTGGGTCACAATTTCGAAAACTGAAATATGGATACGGTTTTTATACTTTTTTACACTGATCATTTCATTTTTCATCAGTGATTGGTTTTGCATATATTAGGGTTTCGTGGAATTTTTTCCTCGATCATAGAACTTAGTCAAAAAAAAAAAAAAATCCGATAAATATTTTTTGTGAGTTCAAGCAACATTTTTCAAAGAAGTTAGTTTTTATTATTTTTTATGATCATTAAACTTTCGTGTATAGTGTAACTTTCAACACATATTGCAACAAGAATTTTTGCATAAAATATTATCATTAAGTGTTTAAGCGGAGGGGTCCCACTTACCCCGTAGATTTAGCTTTCAGGTTTAAGTGGATCCCGCCATAATAGTGAGATTTAAAAATCAAAAGCAACTCTGTTGAAATATTTGCATTAGTGAAATACAAGACAACGAACTGATGACCTAATAGAAATTGATAGTTCAGCTACAAAACTAGTAAAGCTGGTGGTTAGGTATCTGTGAAACTTACATCAAAGAAAACCATAAAGTATTATATAGGTCTATTGTTGGAAGTTGATGATTAAAATGTAAAAAAGTACTGCTGAATTTGGAAGAACGAATAGAAATAGTGAC